>NC_091838.1:6420000-6605775 GCF_037783145.1 Equus przewalskii
CTTCTTTTACAAGCTGAATTTCCTTGGTTTGCTCCCATGTAGGTAGAAGATCATGAGCAGGGCTGGCTTGTTCCTAGCTAGGCACAATTTCTTCTCTGTATCTCTTGCACTAGATTTTCTCCCCATGAAATACGTTCAATTAAGGACAGCAAGCCAGGTTCAGATACTTACCAGTATTAGCAGAAAGATTTCTTAACAAGTTCCTGTTACGCTCATTTCACAAGTACGGTACCCAGATGAAGGGGGAACAGACAGGAAGGCTCTGTCTTCATCACTGCCTTCACCTGTGTTACTCCCTCCCTTTACTCCATCCTCTTGGATCCATTGGTACTCAACATGTAGTCTAGGGACCAGCAGTATGAGCATCCCCTCGGGGCTTTTAGAAACACAGAAGCTCAGTCCCCACCCAGATCTACTGAGTCAGAATCTGCATTTAACAAGATCCTCCAGGGGATTTCTGTGCACATGAAAGCGTATAGGACATCCTCGTAAAGATACGCTCTGTGCTGCTGACAGGGAAACTTAGGGCGATGGTTAGCTGGAGTCAGGCAGTCACCTGTAGCCCCACCGTAAGTCCTCCCGCAGATTTTTGGCCCCTTTTCCACCTAGTCCACGTTTCACATCAGTCAATCTGATATGACGTGACCACCATGTTTTCTGAAGATATCTCTTTCTAGGCAAAAGCCATATTTCCTTTATATATATTTCTACATTTGTCTGATTTTTCCAAAGCTTATATATCACCCTTCCAAAATAGGAAAGTTTCAGCTTCACTCTCTGGGATTTCCTTACTAGGAAAAGATAGGCAAATTTTTCTGAAAAGAGTTTCTCTACCAAAACCTTTGCCAGGCTTGGTCACTGGTCTTCATGTGCTGGGAGGCAGGTCCACCATGACTGGAGCTGCACGCGCAGCTCACGTCAAAGGTCAGATGCTTACCAGGGGCCGCAGCCTCTGTGCCCAGGTCTTCTGTTCCAAGCAGTATGTAAGTCTTCAGTAGATCATCCACTAAAGGACAAAAGAATGAAAACGTCTCTGAAAACACAAGATTCATCATCAACTCTCTCTAGGTTTTCCTTCCAAGCGTTTCAGGGTGAAAGGTGATTTGGCAATTTAGGAAGTTGCAGAGTGAGTTTAGGACGCAAACCTCCTTGATACAATTTTCAAAATGTTTTCCTCAATATTAGAAGAAAGGGTCAGAACACAAAAGGGGTGGTCAAGTTCTCAAACCGTATCTCGAGGATCTGTTCTGTAAGTGAGGGGACACATTGAAAGCACGGAAGAGGCGACGCCATGGCGATGTGCTCAGCGCGATGGGTTTCCCGATATAACCATGCACCGCTCTCTGGGGATTCGAGCTGGAAGAGAGCCCTGTACTCGAGATGGAGAAAACAATCTTATTTCAATCCAGCAGAACTAGGAATGGATAATTCTTCCAATTATGAAGTAAACACATTCCCAGCTAAATATGGGAGAAACGGCATGTCCATAAAATTAAAGTGAGGTCTGTTTTAGAAGCGCTCAAAGACTGGCAACAGCCGGGTCTACCTAAAGAAGCTTAAAATCAATCATGTTATAGATCTGTTTTTGCTCTTTACAGTTCAGTAATTTGTTCTATACATTTCTGAAGTACATTATTCTAGCAGCTTCTAGGTGTATTCTCTCTTGGCCATCAAACTCTAATACTTGGGATTGGTTCATTTTAATTTCCATTATTTAGCTAATAAAAAATAATGGAAGCTACAGTGAACAGGAGGTGATGTGGGTCGCAATTCTAAACCATGGAGACTTTTCAGAGAATCATGCTGCAAACAAATATATTGGTTCCTCTTGTTAACGTTACTATTTGTACTGAATAAGCCAACAGATTTTCTGCCCGAGACCTCTGTTCTCTCTGTCTGGAATTCTCTTCTCCCTCCTCTCTCCAAGTCTGGTGTCTTCTCCTCTTGGTCTCTGCTTGAATGTTACCCTTTTAGAGAGGCCTTTCTTGACCACCTTATCTAAACTAGATGCCCCCTGTTATTCTTTATGAGAATATACCATTTACTTATTTAATAGCATTTATCATGATCTGCTATTACACGTTTTATTTCCATGTTTATTGCCCATCTCCTCCCACATCGTGGAAAGTCTTGAGGGCAGGAATCTTGTCTGCCTTTATTCTCCTTGTATATCCAGCCTCTAGTTTAGAACAAAGTAGGTGCGCAATACATATACGTTGAATGAATGAATGAATGAATGAATGTTTGACTTTTCCTTATTTGTTTAGCCCTAATATCAAGGCTTTAAAATTTTTCTCACTTCATTTTCTTTAGCATTCTTTAAACCAAATCCAAATTTTTCATCAAAATTTCTTTCTCCTACACATACATGTTATCATTCAACATGGCCATTTTAGCCTGAGAGACAGCTCCTGAATTTGAAAAATATATAGTCCTCTTGATTCTGAAATCTGACTTAAAAATGGAAACGGCCACCTTTCTCCAAAGGATAAAGTTGCAGATGAAGAAGGAAACATTCACTTTTAACCCCTGGCTACAATCAGTGACAAAAAACCAACTGTTTAAAAAAATAATGCTAACTTTAGGATTTAGTTGATTTTAAAGAATATTTCAGTGATTTTAAAACTCCAATCTAAGAGTCCTCAAGTCAACAAATATTCCTTAAGCCTTATTGTAGTTAATGTGACTGCTCCCACTTTGCAACTGTGGAGGTTCAGACACAGACAGATTAGGCAAGTCCTCAGATTAAAATTACACCGAACATCAGGAATAGATTTCCTCTGTCTAATTCACAATACACGTCCATTGACGAGCCTGGCGTAGTTTATGAAATGCTGCCAGTATCAGTGTTGCATAGAGCTGTCACCCAGCACTCTGTCTCCTACTGAACCGGGAGCTATCCATCCTCCTCTAACATCTGTTCTTTCCTTTCCTCTACTAGTAATGAAATTGATTTTTAGTTGGGCACATGACCACCAAGAATAAAGATGACATTTGCCAGCTCCTGTGGTCACATGACTGAGTTCTGACCAGTGGGATGGGAGTGAGTATGGCCCACCTTATCTAAAGCAGGGGCACCATTAAAGAAAGGCGTGCCATCCCTCCCTTTTCTCAACTCTTCCCTGCTGTCTGGAATGCGGACGTGGTAGTAAGCCATTTTGTACCAGAGAGATGAGGGCAAGAACCCAGAAATAAAGAAGCCAGGAAATGAAGGGACCCGGAGTCCCTGCTGTCTTCATGGAGGAAAACTGCTATATGGCTTGGATTTTAGCAAGAGAGAGAAATAAATGTGCATCTTGTTTAAGCCACTGTTGTTATAGCTGCCAAATCTATGTCCCAATTTGCCTACCTAGAATATGTCCACAGGGAATTCTGATACGTATCTTTTCCAAAATTCCAAATAAAAGAATGTGTTTGATTTTTAAGTTCAAATTGCTTTTTTTTCCCCCCGGCTTCTATTCTCCTTGGAATCTGTGGGCATTTCCAAGGACACAGAATAACTGAATACACCTCGGAATGAATGAGAGCTAGCTCCAATGCAGTCACGGAGTGACTATACGTGCTGGAAAGTGGTTTAAGATAACAGTCTAAGTTAGCTTGGGCTTTATCACGAGGAGTTGTTTTAATGTTGGGGGCAACTCTTCAGTAGGAGAAAATTCTTTTCTCTGAAAAAAGGTTGAGAAGAATGAACTGACAAGTATTGAAAGGTGACTTCCGTTATTTCAGAACACACCAGGAGACCTAAATTCTGAACTCGAGTCTTTGTGAACAAACCTTCTGAGTTTCAGAACACAGAAGTATTTTGAGACTTTTGAAGTCAAACCTTTGCAGAAAGTGCTGGAGGAGCAGGGAAAAATGCTTCCATATTATCTGTTCCAAGAACATCTTTAACTGAATCAACCGTTTGAGAATCCTTCCTTACTCACAATATAGAAGTAATATTGCTCTGGATATCATATTCCTCAGAAACTGATGATTTCTCAACCCAAAACCTAATGTGGTTTAGGGACTTCCTATGGACTGAGTGCTTTGCATGAGGTAACATGTTTATGTATGAAGAAACTGAGGCACAGGGAGATTAAATAATTGCCCACGGTCCCACCACTGAAAGGCTGCAGAGCCAGGCTGTCAGAACGACTCTAGAACTTTTAGCCTAGAAGATTAAACTTCTGCAAGATATAATCATAAGTCAGGAACTTGTTAGATTTCAAGAACCTGAAGACTCTGAAAAAAGAGTCACAGTTAGTGCCACATGCACGTCAAGCACTATTCTGTCACAGCTCGGTCACTCCTTTCCCCAAACTCTGAGGTTGCACGTTGTCCTATTGAAAGCAATTATCTCCATTATTCTGCCTGTGGGCTTGTGGGTTTTACGTTAGGGGGAAAAAAAAATCTTCATTTTTTTACCTGAAGTCTAATAACTATAACTATAACCATTTGCACGTTTAACCACAGGGTGTGACATTTATTTTCTCTCATTCCCTGCTCATGTCCGTTCCCTTGCTGTGCAGCACAAAGGAATGACAGAACTGGAGTGTGTTCCCGGCTACCCATTGTGCCAGCCATCTTTTGCTTCAGTATATGGGCTTAGAAACTTTTGCACAATGAAGCTACAGTGTTTTCCAGTTTGAACATCAATCAACATGCTTAAAATACCTTATACCATCACCAAACAAAGATGCCTCTGTTCTTGACTGCTGGTTCAGAAATCCCCTCAGAACTGCTGGGAACGGAGGTAAGTGGAAAATTGGCTGCTGACAAATTCGCTGCTGTCAGCGCTGGCCAACACACTGGACAAGAACCAACTGAGAGTGCCATGTCCTTTTCCAACCCTGACTTGAGGCTTTGCTGGAATTGACTACTTTGTCCCAGAGAAACCCGGGCACCGAAGGAGTAGCTGGGGAGCCGTGAGCTGGGTGTAGACAGAGCTAGTACGCTTTCTGCTAGAGTCATGATTAGATACCTTCAGTCACCGGTGCTGAAAGTTGAGCAAACTTTATGGATCGTGGAATATTTCTTTAAATGTGAAATTTTTTTATGCATGTATGATTATCTTTCTGTGGCCTAGGGTTGTCACCCAAAGAGTTCCTTGGACCATGGTAACAATAACATCATCGTGTAATTTTATGAGTGGAAGGGACCAGCTTGTGCTGGTCATCAGTGCTTTTCGTCAGATATTTGCAAGTTCCCCCTTTCTGGTCACACAGTAAGTCTGTTTGGTGGGGATATGTGACTTTTTCTTGCCCCTGAGTTCTGAGTAGAAGAAACACATGAAGTCTCAAGCTGTGTGTTTAATTGCTGGTGTGAGACCCCCTGGAATTCCCTTTACTCTTTGGTGCAGCAATCAACAATCAACAATGTGTGACGTGGTGGCTCCATTTTGTTGAACTTGGATCCTCGAGGAGCTGTAATGAGTAATTGCCCAAGCAATGCTTAAGAGAATGTGTCTTGAGTGAGAAATAATCCTTTATTGTTTTAAGTCATTAACTTTTTTGGGGGGAGGTTATTTGCTATCACAGCATAATCCATACTAACCTGATGTTTCTAGAAATTATCATATATAATTAGGATGGTGCCCCAAACTGAAATATATAGCATTGGTTTAGGAACAAAGCAGTGGCTGGTGAGGAAACTGTTCATGGCAGGCCTAAAAGATGGCATTCTGCCTTTCAGTGGCAAAACATTTAGTAACTCCTCACCTGAAATAAATTAGAAGCAAATGCTGGACTTAATAAACTCAAGGTCTCGGGAAGAGGTTTAAAAACTGAATACCAGGAGCACGTGTTGGCTGCTTTGAGAAGCATTTGATGAGGTGTGGAGTCGGAATCCCTAAGCAAATACCCAGACCCAAGATCTCCTGCCGATCCATGTGGAACGTGTAAAAACCTTTGCCCTTTTATACAACTGAAATTTGGGGCATGCTTGTTATCATTGCAAAATCAGACCTATCCTGACCAAAGAGTAGTTTAATTAACCTCATTTTACAAATGAAAAAGATCTTTGAAGAGATTTGGTGAATATTCCAATTTTCAAAGAGATTAAAGGCAGAGCTGACACAAACAAGGGTGTTTCATCGCTGTACACCAGGCTGTGTTCTTTTTGGCACCAAACAGGACATTCTCCAAACAGAGAGAGCTTTCTCCTTGAACCTCTGTCAGAGCTTGTGCACAAAGGCTGTCTCACCCATGAAGACTCTGAAGAGGAGATACAGGACATGCTCAAGAAGACCAGAAGAGGAGGTCACAGCCTAACATTACAGTTCAAGGAGAAGGAAGATGAAACGGAAACCCCCAGGACACACACAGGGAATACACCCTTCTTAATTCTTCAGAAATGAACCCCTGAAAATGGCAAGGAGAAATCTGAACTGTTTACATGACTTCCAAAATCAACCCTGAAGGGCGGAGAGTTTACATACAGGAAACAAACCACCTTCAAAAATTAAATATCCACCTTGTACTTGGCAAGCAGCATCTCAGACTCTGCTAACTGTTTCAAAAGAACTTGTGTCTCTCCATGTTTTCATGTCTTAGCTCTTCTTGAGTAAAACCACAACAAAAGTTTGGGGTCAAATGAGCAGGAATGCTTGATACAGCTTAGCCTGTCTTGATTTGTGAACTGGAATAATGGAAGTCTTTTCAGGAGGTCAAAGGACCGTTTTGAGGGGATGTCTGCTGGTTTCTCACGCAAAATGTATGTTTCCCAGGAGAATGTTTAACAAAGTCTTCAATGCAACGTGCTCCTACCGTTCCATGTGTAGAGAGATTCTTCATGTACTAGCAGCAGAACGACAAGTAATCATTCAGTCAGCAGCAAGTTATTTCATTCAAACACATGGGTCCTCACAGGAATCAGGAAAATCACCAAAAAGCGAGCTCTCAGAGGAGATTTTTCAGATTCTAATTTTCCTCTCCAAAATGAGAGGAACTTATGCTCCTTGAGAGTTCCAGCGAATGAATAGGACTGAAAATATCTGAAATTGACACACAAAAAAATAGGGGTCCCGTAATGAAATGATTATGACTTTAACTTTCTCACTGTCTCCTCAGTCCCCCTCCAACCACAATGAACTGTGAATGAATGAATATAAACATTCTTATCCTAAATTTCCATTTTTTCATGCAGTTTCTCACAAAACATGATAGGTTATCTTATAGCCATGGTCTGATGGTACTTCGGCATTTTAATAAGCCCTTCTAACAATACTAATGCAATGCACAGCCAAGGAGAAGCCCAGCTCCTCTCTTTCTGCATCAGTGAAGCCTCACCTTCTTGTCCCTCTAACTTTGGAAATATCTCCCTTCTTCCACCACTCCTTCTCCCTTCCCCCGGGAGCATTTCTGTATCTTTTTCCTCAAATTTGTTTCTCATTTCCCTATAGAAACTGGGCATGATGTCTATGTTCTCCCCAAAACATATGTCAGTCTTTGAGATTTGTTCTTGTCATTGACTGTAAATATGCCAGGATAGACACATCAGTCTTCAAACAAAAAATATTTTGTTTTAAAAAAAATAGCATGTTTTGTGTTTTCAGGCAGGAAAACTTTCCTTTTGTTAGTATTTTCTTTCCTGAAGGCCTAGGTAAGTTCAACACTGACATAATCCTGAACCAAGTTCAAATCACCAAACTGTAGAAATGTACAGAAGGGTTCTTTGGAAATTCTTTCTTTTCTTTGCCATCCCCCTGCCACTCTTTCTCACTCAGTTATCCCAAATGAAATAATATTATACCACTGACAGCTTTTCCCTACTTAAACCTGTTCCCATTTAGGTAGCATTAAAGAGAAACCAACTGAGAAAATTCAAATAAATGTTCTTTCACTTGATACACACATTCACCAACAGAAGAACGAATGGACTGATTTTATTGAAATACTAGAAAAGACAGTCAAGCTCTTCTCATTATTGTTACCATCATTATTTAAACCAGAAATTGGCCAACTAAGACCTGTGAACCAAATCTAGTCTGCTGGCTGTTTTTGTTGGGCTCACAAGCTAAGAATAGCTTCTACACTTTCAAATGGTTTTAGAAAACTAAAAGAAGAATAATATTTTGTGACACCAGAAAATTTTATGAAATTGATATATTAGTGTTCCTCAATAAAGTTTTATTGGAACACAGGCACACTCATTCATTCCGTGTCGTCTGTGATTGTTTTCCTCCTGCCATGACGGAGCTGAGGAGGTGCACCAGAGACCATATGGCCCGCAAAGCCGAAAATATTTACTGTCTTGTCCTTTACAGAGAAGTCTGCCAACATCTGATTTAAGCTATCTAACTTCGCTGTTTAAAAATAATAAGAGATTGTGTGTTCTGAATAAGTCATCAGATTTTGTTTTGAAATCGGAGTAAAAGAGAAAATATATACAGTAAAGACTTGACTATTTCTCTATAGAAAAGTTGGAAGCTAAAATTATAAAAGGGACAAAGGATTTGGAACCAGAAGACCAAGATTGAACCCAAGTGCCTCTTCGCACTGGTGGTTTTGACCGAGTCACTTTACCTTTCTTTCATTCGTTCATTCATTCAAAAATTTCCCGAGTGCTTCCTGCAAGCCAGGCAGGGTAAAGACATGGAGAATACCTCTGTGAACAAAATAGAGAACTTGTCCTCAAAAGGCCTCAGGTTTGTTGTGAGAGCTAAATACAAAATGTGCTTGGAAGCATTGTAAAATTTAAAGCACTATTTAAAGATTAGTAATCGTTCATATATTTTGAAGAGGTTAAGTAGGTAGGATTTTTGTCTTAGGTCTGACCTAGAGCTTGCAAAGCTGAGGAGAACTCTAGAATCCTTCTGCTGCCTTTTCCTAGGCAAGAGTGTCCTCTTCCACTCTCTAAGCTTTAATATCTTCATCTTAATGTCATCTCAGCTATGCAATCCCCATTCTTTAATAACTTGTTATTTGTTTAGCATTTGATTCAAACACATTACTCTACTCATCCTGCACACAGCATGCAATTCAAGAGCCAAATGCAGTAAGAACATTGCTTATCTTTTGATAGTCTAATGTGTGGATATTCTTTAAAAAAAATTATTGGGAGAACACATTTATCTTGGAAAAATAAACAGCTAAGGTATGCTGCTGTTTAAGGACGGTGCAATATCATCGTAATGCAATAGCGCTGAGCAAACACTTTTATCTAAGGAGTATTTAGGTTTTATATTAAACTTTTTGATAAGAGTGGTGGAGTAAAAGCCAAGCTTATATTTTCTGATAAAGAAATACTTACTAAATACTAATTGCTTAAAATATGCACTCTGCATTAATGATGCTTTTAATTATTGAATAAGAAATAGTATTATGCTGAAAAGCACTATAAAATATTCTTATTTTTAATTCCTTTGGCTTCCTTGTCAAATTAGTCAACAAAACCCAATATGTCAAGTTGATTTTCTGGATAACATTGGTTTTCCTTTCAAACTTTTACGTATTTTGAAGTGAATTTCTAATATTCATGCTACCCACAGGATCTGTGTTTTATTTCCCATGTAAAGAATAATTTCATTGGAAATTATTACCTATAATAAAATTTGCAGTATGAATTAATTTTTTACGCCAAACATTTTGATTTTTCTCCTTTTAAATGAAAAGCAATAAGCCACTGGGGCCGGCTCCGTGGCCGAGTAGTTAAGTTCGCGAGCTCCACTGCCGTGGCCCAGGGTTCAGATCCTAGGCGCGGACACGGCACCGCTCGTCAGGCCACGTTGAGGTGGCGTCCCACATCCCACAACTGGAAGGACCTGCAACTAGGATATACAACTGTGTAGGGGAGGGGGGGCGGGGGGGGGGTTGGGGAGATAAAGCAGAAAAATAAATTGGCAACAGTTGTTAGCCCAGATGTCAATCTTTGGGAAAAAAAAAAAGGAAGATTGGCAACAGTTGTTAGCCCAGGTGCCAATCTTAAAAAAATAATAAGCCACTGATGTTTTCTGGTAAGTGGTTTTACAAACATAGTAATTTCATAGCTCTCTTCATATTATTTTCCCATAACCTCTGTTAAAGGGAATAATAATCATGAAATGCTGTTAAGTTAGAATATTACATGCTACACGACTAGGGGAAAGATGGGAGGATGATAAGGAATTCTACTCAGGACTTGGCCAATATCCTCACCTCCCCCTCTACGAAAACCATACCAGCTCTTTTTTTTTTTTTGAGGAAGATTAGCCCTGAGCTAACATCTGCTGCCAATCCTGCTCTTTTTGCTGAGGAAGACTGGCCCTGAGCTAACATCCATACCCATCTTCCTCCATTCTACATGTGGGACACCTGCCACAGCATGGCTTGCCAAGCGGTGCCCTGTCGGCAGCCGGGATCCGAGCGGGCAAACCCGGGGCTGCTGAAGTGGAACGTGCGCAGTTAACCGCTGCACCACCGGGCCGGCCCCCATACCAGCTCTCTTTTAACCATCAAAACCAACACAAATAAATAGCCCCGGGAGGAGTTAAGTGACTAAGCGGAAATTTTTATTTCACCAAGAGCCCTTCCCTTAAATCACACCGCTCGGACCCCACCAGCTTTAAGAACATCCCTGACTCCTGTTAGAGAAGTAACTTTCAGGAAGGCGTCAGATCAGCTTCCATTCTCTCAAATGCCCAAAACTGTGCAAATTACATCAACGTGGAGTTCTGTGTACCATTCAGGAGCTAAGTGGCTGTGCATATTAGTAAGAATCAAACCAGTTATGATTGTACATTCTTGTGTCTGTATTATGCACTGTTGCACAAGAGGATGTTATTAAACTGTGTTCATTATAAATTCTTCCTTTACAGACTTTTCCACCTCAAAGCAGAGTCACTGGCCCAAAGCTTTACCTCTTCTGTGATAGCACTTAACCTTTCCGGGGTCATAGTTTCATTTGAGAAGCTGATGAAAAATATGAACTCTTTCCCACAGGAAGGGCACATATATATGCTTATACTCATAAAATTCTCAGTACCACATCAGTGCATTCACGGACCTCACCTGTGCAGCCAGCTCCACTTAGTGACTTCCACCTGAGGGGATTTCATGCCTCCACTCCATTTTAGGTACATAATTAAGGCATATTGAGGAAGCAAGTAAATGCTTCTGCTCATAGTTTCCTCTGTGTGCTTTTTCAGCAAAACATTTGAACAGAACAGCAGGGTGGAGCCCATACCTGATAACGTGCAGGAAGAAAGCTGTCATTTTTGGAGCTTTTCCATGACCTGGGGGAACTAGTGTAGCACCAATGGATTGGTTCTTTGCCAATTTTTATCCGAATGGAACCTCAATCTTGGGAACGCTTTTTCAAGAAATAAAAATAATGCTGGATAACTTCTTTACTCTTCCACCCTGATAATCCCCAGATTTGATTTCCTAGGAGCAAAATTGATGAGACTTTTCTCCTTCTAAGACTGGAGTAGTATAGAATACTAAAATTTATACTCACTAAAGAGTAGCAGAGGAGATGGAACTATGCAAAAATTCTTGCAGCATTCGAGTGTCCCATCTACTCCCTTCCCAGGCACGTATTGTGATCACCTTTGACCCAGGACTTACCCTCTAGAACAGGGCTTGAAAATGTTTTGTTTTCTCCTAGAAAATATTCTTTGGTACAAGCTGATAAGAAAGGGTCAAATGGCCATACAGAGATGATGTACCTATCTAATGTGTTATTAGCACTAATATTGAAGTTTTATATTTGTGGGAGAGGTATGTTGGGGAAGATGAGATTTCTGGCATTTTCAAATCTGGTTAGCAGCCCCATATGTGAGGTGAGCTCTTGTCCCTCCAACTAGATCAAGAGAATCTTGATACCAAAGGAGAGAGGGTTATACTGTTGATTGCATGATTTCCATGCCAGTGCCAAGAATAAATCTAGAAGGCACGGAAGAAGTTTGGGGTACTTCTTTTCCTACCATTTTGAGAAAATACGTCAATGTTGCTTCTCCAAATGGAAAAGAAGCCCTGAGCTCCTACACCTTATTAAGCATCCTTAAGATTCCCTTCATCTGCCTCATTTTATAGTAACACTGGAAAATATTTCCATTTCATGGAAACACACCATGTCAGTTTCTCCCCTTTCCTCTGATGACTACCCCATCTCTGCTCTGTATCTTCCAATCAAACAGCTCATAGCTCTTTCAATGTACCATCGTTCTTTTAGCTTTCGTCACTCTCTACCCACTACAGGCCATTTTTCAAAAGGCGAGGTAACAAAACCTTGACTCGCTTCCCTTTGGTTCAGAAAAACATGTCCTGTGTCACGCAAACCCCAGAGATCTCACTAGAGCTGCCTGCCAGAAGTCATCATCATCATTGCAATTGAACTCTCAGGATCCGTCATCACATCAAGTGGACGAGAACAATACCCCTGCAGCTGCAGAATCAAAACACGCCCCCAGAGTTTTTTGTTATTGTTTAAAAATAGTAAAATGAAAAAAAAAAAGACTGTGCACAGTATGGTTTATCAAGAGAGAAGGGAAGTTTGGAAGGGAACCGGCAATATAATTGCACAGGAAGCCTCATAGAGTTCTTAAATTACTCAACTTTTGTGTTTGAATAAGAAAATGATAATCAGCTCATAAAATTTGCATCTCCAGACTCACACTTAAGGTCGTGTCCTTTCCTTTCAAACCACACCATTGCTTTATTTTCCCTCTCACTGCTCCCTATTGCTTAACCTCAATGTCTAATCTAGCAATGAAACCCAGGAGATCTTCTTTGAATTATTTCACTTGACCAGGAAAACACAAGTGCCACTCAGTAAATGTTCCCTATGTGCCCCCTCTATTATATTTCCCCTAAATACAAACTTTCAAGAAAACCAAATGAAAGGAGAATTAAAAACACTTTGAAACAAGAATCTTTGTTTAAGCTATTCCATATACCAGCATACGGTAATAAGTGTGACATTGGGTTTCTTAATTTAAGATAAATTAATAAATAATTTTGTTGTTTATTAGTAGAGTACAAATTAATAAAATCAGTTTCTAATTATTTCAACAGCTTCAAAAATTAGCTTTAGGAAAGTAAAACGCTGACTTTCAGATTCCAAGATTTGTTCCTGCAAGTTTGACAGGTTCTTATAAACTGCATCAACTTCATGATTTTTCATGACACTTGTTGCCTGGTTTTATTTAGGCTTCTCTGGATTTATTATAGGACCTACTAATGGCATGAATTTAGTTTTCATGTCTGGTTTAAATTTTTCCCGTCACATCAATTCATAATAATTTTTGATAGAATTCCTAGTAACACAGTATCAGAGATGTATGGTTTTTTTTGAGTGAATTTCTACCAGCAGCATTATGTAGTTTCTGCTAAAAATTCCTTAATTGTTCCTTAAATGCTATGGACATAGACATTTACGTGAATAGCCCCAGAGACTAAAATCACCTATTCATGTTTTCAGCATCAAACGAAGGAACTCATGATGCTAAGCCATCCTTTTACAGAGTAGATTTTATCACTTGACCAATTCAAACTTCCCTTACAGATTTTCCTTGGAAAGCAAGGATGCCCATGTTACAAGGACTATTTACATGTGCTAAGTATGGATGCTGAGATTCAGTAAATAAATCAGTCAATCTATCTTGAAGAAATGGCCTGAATCCTCAACTGAAAAAGAAGCATCTACGTGGACCCAATGTGCTAAAGAAATCTCCATTTCTGCCAATATCTGAAGTAATTTTCTTCAACATTGTAGAGAGATAGTTGAACAATTTGCCTCTTTCTTTCTCCTCCCAACCCCACCTCCAAGCTGGAATTCTTGCCGCGGTACAGGGGGTTTCTCAGAATCAGAATGTGGGCTTGGTTCCCTTCCTTGTTGTTTACTCTGCCTGTCGTATCCCAAAAGAGTTCCCAGAAAACTAAGTGGCTAAGACTAAGTGAATTAAGAAAAAAGGAGCTCTAAGGAGCTGGCAAGGAGTATGCATGGCCTCTGAATCCAGCTTCTGAATGAAATGGAGGGAAAACAACCTCCTGGGGCTGAACCACCAGGACAGTTCCAGGATCCCTGGAACGTTTAAAGTCCATAAAGTTAATCCAACGTAACTGGGCTATTCCTACAGCAAGTGAGTGGAAGACAAGTGTAGTAAGATTTACAGCCTGCCAAATGATTTGGAGAAGAGTGACGGAACAGTAGGGCAGGGAGAGAGAGAACTGCGTCATATGCTCCTCAGGGCACGGGACTGCAGAACTGGAAACAGCAGCACTAAGCCCATTTCTTCGTTTATAGCATTGAGGCACACAGATTATTTGATAAAAACCAACCAGTACCAAATTTAACCTGTCTTTGAGAGAGAGAAACTATTGAGTTTTTTAAATTATTTTTTTTCTTTGAGAAGGAAATATTTCAATCAAACATTCTTCTGATACAGATTAAGCTAAATTTACTGCAGTCTCAAGGAAATAGGTAACAGCTGAATTTACTTACTGCCAGGAATAACCTAACTGAGAACCGCAAACAGATGCCTAAATTTAGGGAGGTTGAGCAAGTAACTTTGTGTTTCTGAAAAAATCAAACATGATTCTTCGCAGCTCGGTTGGTGGAAATATAAGCTATAACTAATTTTATGATAGAATTTGGAGAAATTTTGTGGAAAAGTTTAAGGCAGCTTTCTCTAAAGTAGTCAACCGAAAATGTAACCAATGAGAATGATTCTATGAACATGGGACTTATGACTTGTTTTTAAATTATGTTGAAATGAAAACAGAGTGATGTTTGAATCATCAGTGCACTCAGAAGGATAAGTGGCCCTCCTCATGAAGACACACACACAAGAATTAGGTAATTAAATTGCCAGTGCATCATTCGTACTTCCTAGGGGCCATCTGTCCTCTGACTGTCCAGTCTGTCGTCCTGAGAGTAGGGAGCGTCACCAGGCTCTCTCAGTGTCCCGCCCTGACCACAAAGCCATCAGCTCCCTTAGCCTTGCTTCCTGGATTAACATGTCCCCTGCAAACCCTCACTTGCTTTCTTAGCAGCAGTTTATTTAATTATTCTAATCTGCTTCTGTGACACTTTTAAACAACAATTCTTAGGTAGCATTTCTCATATTGTATTATAGTCACTTTCTTCTTAAAGTATTGTTATTGTAAATCATATCACATATATGAAAAATCATACAGATTTATATGTATAGTTAGAAAATAAACTTTTTTAAAAGTACCCACCATATAGGTTAGAGACCCCTTGGTCACATCCCCCCTCATGCCAACTCACCCCAGAGATAACCATCATCTTGCGTTTTAAGTTAATCATTCCCTTGCCTTTCTTTGTAGTTTTATCGCTTCTCTGTGTATCCCTAAATTGTCTATTCTACACACTTCATACTTTACATATTCTTTGGTGACTGCTTCTTCCTTTCACGGTGTCTTTCTGAGATTTCTCCGTGTTGATGCGGGTACTGAAGTTAGTTCCGTCCCACTGCCGTGTATCTCCCATCATATGAATATCACATAAGTGACTTACCCAGGCTATCAGGGACAGGCACTCAGTTTGTTTCTAGGTTTTCAGTTAACAAATAATGCTGCTGTGAACATTCTTGTGTATGCCTTCTGGTGTACGTGTGCAAGAGTTCTTAGGCGGTCTATTTCTAGGAATTGAATTTACTGGGTCAGAGAGTTCACACTTACTAGGCAATGCCAAACCTTTCTAAACTAGTTTTATCACTCTACACTCTCACCAGCTGTGGTAAACCTAGCTATTGTTTCACACCTGTGTAAACAACTGATATTATCTGGCTTTCTAATTTTGCCAACTTGGTGGATGTGAAATGGCTTTATCATGCATTACTACGACTGATGAGGTAGTGCATCTTTTCACATTTATATAGGCCAGAATAGAGAGCCCCAGAAACAGACTCACTCCTGTATGGAAACCTGATTTATGACAGCATGGGCATTGCAAATCAGTGCGGCAAAGAAGGCCTGTAACAATCGATTCTCCTTGTGGAAAAAATAAATAAGTTAAAATGGATGGCCACCTCACATCGTGCACAAAATCTCAGTTTGAAGTGAGTTGAAGATACAAATTAAAAGGAAACACTATAAAACTTCTGGAAGATAATTTAAGAGAATACTTTTATATCACAGAGTCTTAAAGGATTTCTTTAACAAGACATAAGAGGCACAAATGTTATCAGAAAAAAATGGATAAATTCAAGTACATTAAAATGAAGTATATCCTTGACTCACCGATCTGCATTAGCCACTCCATCATAAATCCATTTTCCATACACGTGTGAGTTTGTTTCCGGACCCTCAGTTTTATTTGTTAACTTGGCTATCTCTTCACCAGTATCATACCATCTTAATTAAAATAGCTCTATAGTGATTTCTGATAAGGAAAGTCCCTCGGCCTTGTTCTTTTTCTCTTGAAGTGGTTATTCTCAGCCTTTTTGTCTTCCATTTAAATTTTAAAATCAATTTGTCATATTTCCTCAAAGAGAACCCTGCTGGAACTTTTCTTGGAATTACTTTGGAATCTGAAGGTCAGTTCGGGATGAGGTGAAGTCTTTATCCTGTTGAGTTTCTGTCAAAGGACACAGTATATCGACTCATTTATTTCAGTCTTATTTTATGCCTTTAACAATAGTTTACAGTTTTTACCATAAAATGTCCTAAGTCCTTTAAATTTGTTGTTACTTTTATAAGAAATTATTTTTTCCAAATTATATTTTCTACCTGATTTGTGTTGCAGAGAAATGCAAGTAACTTTCTATATTGATTTTGTGTTAAGCAACTTTTCTAAACTCTTACTCATTCTAATAATAGAATCTTTTGGATTTTCTGCATTGATTTTATTCAATTATTTAATAAATATTTATTAAATGCCGCCTCTGTTACAGGCACCGTTCAAGACCCGGGGGATTCAATAGTGAATAAAAAAGAAAAAAATCCTTGCTGAAATGAAGTTTTATGTTCTGGTAGGAAGAGACAGACAACAAACAAACAAAATAAACACCTGTTAGATGGCAAGCAATGCTTTAGAGAAAATAGACTAAGAAACAGGGAAGGAGAATGAAGAAGGAAGAGGAAGGGAGACATGTCTGATTTTTAAATAGGATGGTCAGAGAAGGCCACCCTGAGAAAGAGACGTTTCTGTAGGGATCCGAAGGAGTGAGTTATACAGGGAACCCTGGAGGAGTGCTGTAGGCAGAGAGACAGCAAGAGCAAAGGCTCCCAGGTAGGAGCTTGACTAGTTTCTTTGAGAGACAGCAAGACGGCAGTGAGGCTGGGCACAACACAAAGAAATCAGGTCAGAGGTGTAACCCAGGACCAGACAGTGCAGGGCCTCCTAGACTGGCATATTGTTGTCACTTCATCTTTTCTCATCTGAGTATCTGTTAATATCTTTTTCTTATCATTCTGCATTGCCCAGGACACCCGGTAGAATGTTGAAGAACAGTGATAGAGGCCATCCTTGCTTTATTCTCAATCTTAAAAGCAATGTTTTCAATACATCCCGTTAATTATGGTGTTGGCTGCACGTTTTTCTGGAGACCCTTTATCTGCTTAAGAAGATTTTCTTCCAATTCCTAGTTTACTAAGAGTTATTTTAAAATCATAATTGGGTATTAAACTTTATCAATGTTTTTTGCACATGAGGTTATGATCATCTATTAAAGTGTGAATTAAATCAATTAATTTTCTAATACTAAACCAACTTTGCATTCCTCAGATGAACCCAACTTGTCATGATGTCTTAAACACACACACACACACACACACACACACACCTTGCTAGATTTAAATGGTTTCGGGTTATGCATTTGAATTCATGAGTAAGGTTGATCTGGAATACGTGTTTCCTGTTCTGTTTGGGGGTTTTGTGTAAATGGTGTGCTAATCTCACAAATTGGGAAATGTTCACTATTTCTCATCCTCTGCAAGTGTTTTTTGTTAGATAAGTGACATGTGCTTCTTGAACGGTTGGTAGAACTTGTCAGTGGAACTACTTGACACTAAAATTTTTCTTTATGAAAAAATTTATGGATGATTTGCAAATACTGTTTGCATATAGTAATTATTAAGTTATTCAGATTTTCCTTTGTTATGTTATAAAAAATTTTGGATTTTCTGTCTTTTTCTATATTCTAAAACGGTTTCCATGTTATGGGGGACATCTGTTTCCTAAATATCTGGACCTAGTAACAATTTGTACATGAGAGGGCTGTGAAGCAGGGTACAATTTCTTGACAACTTTCTCTATTTTGTATAACTGTTCTTTTAAATTTTAATTTTTTTAATGAGGTCTATTTCTACTGGTTTCTGTTTTCTTTGTTTACCCATTTAGTTTTTAAAATATATTTTCATAAAATTACACATAATATCTCTAATGACTGATTTCTTTTATATTTATGGTTATATTGCCATTTTTATATCTTACTTTTGCATATTTAATTTTGAATATGTTAACTGATAGTTTGTCTTATTTTTGTAAATAATCAGAACTTTGACATTAATTTTCCAATTTTTCAAGTATTTTGTTAAATTCTCATTTATTATTAATAAATAATTTTGTTTTTCTATTTATCTTAAGTTTATTTCATTATTATTCTTTTTTTGGTGAAGAAGATTGGCTCTGAGCAAATATCTGTTGCCAACCTTACTCTTTTTTCTTTTTTTCTCCCTAAAGCCCCAGGACGTGGTTGTGCCTGCTAGTTGTAAGTCATTCTGGTTCTTCTATGTGGGATGCTGCCATATCATGGCTTGATTAGTGGTATACAGGTCTGCACTCAGGATCCGAACTGGCAAACCCTGGGCCACCAAAGCAGAGCGCGTGAACCCAACCACTCAGCCTTGGGGCCGGCCCTATTTTATTATTTTAATTTATTGAATTGACTACTTCATTTATTTTCATTTATTCTTGTTTATCAACATCATTTTTTAAGACCATGAATTTTTCCATAAACACTTTAGAATTATCACACAGCTTCAGATGTGTATGGTTTTATTAATACTGTTTTATAGAGACTCTTCAATGTGGGTTTTGAATTCCTCTTTTATCTGAGTTTCATATTAATTTTCAGACTATGGGTATTATTGCCTCAGTTTTTTTGTTTTATGGTTAATTTTTTGTTTTATTACAGTCTGATAAGAGAATGTTCTTGTGCTCTTTCTACCTTTGGGAATTAATCATGATAGTGTTTGCAGCAAAATTAATGGTCAAGCTCTATCATTGTTTTGTGAACTCTTAGGTTTTTCATACCGTTATTTTTTGATGAGTTGATCGGTCACGAGCTGCAAGAGCCTCCTGCTACTATGTTTCCAGCTCTTTCTCCTTGTAGTTCTGGTGGTTCTTAACTTATGCTTTATGTGATGCTGTGTTGATTGGTGCATACATATTCTTCATTGTGCATCGTAATGTTTATCACTATAAAATTCCCTCCATTGCCTCATTTAATTCATTTTGCTCTGAATTCAGATGTGACTGATATAATTGTGACAAACCTTAATTTCCTCTTGGTTGCATTTGCTTAGGTGGCATTTTCTCTTCCTTTTACTGTCAGCCTTTCTGAAAGACTTTGTCAATCTCTTCTTCAAGCAATGGATTTGCCTAATGTATGTAACAGATATTTGATTAGAAATAAACCACAAATATGTTTTAGCTATTAAAAGGACAGCCAGAGTTCTTGAGAAAATTTCCTAGTTCAGACTTCTTCCTTGTAAGGAATAAAGTAAAATGGCTCAGAGCCATCAAAGCATATTTCCTATGCCCCAAAGGGACAGAGAAGCTAAAGGTTACACGATTTTCCCACAAAGAAATATGGAGGAAACTCTCTTCATGAATGTATATTTGGTTTTTTTGAGCAAAATTGATCATTCCATTTCCTTTTAATTACTGCAAAGTAGAAAATGACTTGTCAGACCAATTTTGACTAATGGGAATATACCAGCATGCTGGGTTAAGTTTGGTTTCTTATGGTCTCTCCTGGCTAAAATATCTATTTTTGAAGATAACAAACCAAATTCTTGGGATCTGTTGACATAGTATTTAATCACTATCCTCTACCTGTTTCTGTCCTTCTGTCAATATTTTTCTCCTAAAGAAATTATCATTGCCATCATCATAGTCACGTTCTATGAGGGCCCATTCATTTATTCATTTAAAAATATTTTTGGAGCTGTGCACTACCAGATGCTGAATATAAATTCATCATCTCATTTAATCCTCACAAATTTGTGACCGGTGTTACCAAACCATTCTTACAAGGGAGGCTCCCTAGACTCAGAGATCTGAAGAATGTTACAGATCCTCTCAGTTCATGCAGTTCATAAACGACAGGGCCATGATTTGCACCCAGATCTGTCCACCCCCAGACTTTTTCCTTTTTCAATACCTTGCATCTTCCCTAACACACAGAGAGAAATGATTTAGAAATGTCGGTAGAAACTATCAATACTCCAGGTTATAATCTGAGATTTTATAATCTTCTGTGATGGTATTTTAGCTATTCCATGCTTAAGACAAAAAAGGTCTATATGAATAAAATGGTACTAAATGGTACTTAGAGAGACCACGAGTATCCATTTTTCTGACTACTCTAATTTCTCTCTTGGGATCTAAATAGACCAAATTGCCTTTTCCCCTAACAGGAGAGCTTTGCTGGAGTGGTGTTTTCACGGGACACTCTTTGCCTCTCTCAAAGTGTCACAACAATGGCCAAATAGCTCATATTTCTGCATCTATGGAAAGACACCAAGCAACCAAATACATTAAAGTGGATGTGTAAGGGCTGTGGAAGAGAGGGATGAGGGCTCAGGAAAAATGCGGGAAGATAGTAAAAAATAAAATAAACCAAAATAGAACTTGCACAGCCTGATGAAAAACAAACAAAGCTAAAAACAATGAGGACATTGCCCAACTGCCCAGCAGGGCACTCAGCACCCAAAGCTGACTCTGGGCTGAGGAAACACACAAGCGCCCACACACTCACAGACACCCACACATACAATCTCCTTTGAGGATCATTCTGATAATAACTGCTCTATGTAATTTTTAGCATCTTCCCCGTTTGCCCTGACAACCAAGAAGAGCAAAGTCCATCATGGCAACTATATTAACTCTCCCAATAAACATATTTTATGTTTACTTGTTGTCTTGAAATAGATTTTCTATTTGTGTTTTTAATAGTTATCTCTGTGTCTTTAGGTACAAGGCATGACAATTCCTTTATGAAAATGTTACAGACACATAAGATGATTTCATATGTCTGCTACAATAAAGTTATCAGGTGGTATTAATTTCCCCATTTCACAGATAAATGGCTGATCAAAATTTCTGATGCTAGGAAATTTTTTTTTCCTAACTTTTTTTTTCTTCCCCTTTTTCTCCCCAAAGCCCCCCGGCACATAGTTGTATAATTTTTAGTTGTGGGTCCTTCTAGTTGTGGCATGTGGGACGCTGCCTCGGTATGGCTTGAAGAGTGGTGCCATGTCCACACCCGAGATCTGAACCAGTGAAACCCTGAGTGGCCGCAGTGGAGGCTGTGAACTTAATCACTCTGCCATGGGGCTGGCCCCTGATGCCAGGAAATTTTATATACTTTCTCTCTTCGTCCATTTAGGCTGCTGTAACAAAACACGACAAATTGAGTGGCTTTTAAACAACAATCATTTATTTCCCACAGTTCTGGAGGCTGGGAAGTCTGAGATCAGGGTGCAGGCAGATGTGGTGTCTGGTGAGACCCCCTTCCACACAGACCGATGTCTTCTCACTGTGTCCTCACGTGGCAGAAGGGGCAAGAGGCTTTCTCAGGTCTTGTTATGAGGACTCTAACCCCATCTATGAGGGCTCCACCCTCATGACTTAATCACTTCCCAAGGGCTCCACCTCCTAACACCATCCCCTTGGGGGTTCGGATTTCAACATATGGATTTTGTGGCGGGACACAGACATTCAGACCATGGCACTTTCCTTTCAGCAAAGATCTTGCTCGGTCCAATCCAGAATGGCAGGCACCAAAGGGTTGTTGAAGGAGGCGGCCCTCAGTTTCCTCGCTGGCATACATAGGCCAGAGAGAGGTAAGAAATGTGTCAAAGTATCTTGTGGATTCCACAATCTCTGTCACATGAGTACTATACCTAAAAGTCCTCTAAACATTGCATCAACCCTGACCCATTGGATCTTACAAAGTAGGTTAAATTAGTTTACATATTACTAAATAATCAAAGTATGTGATAGCCTATTAGATTATTTTACTGCCTAGAAAAGCATGTGTCACTATACTCCACTCAATAATATAAAATGTGTATTCATGGCTCTCTTCCAACAGGGCTAGAGGATGCCGTCGGCTACCTTTGGTGGAGTTTTGTGTGTGTCACTTCAGCTGATGGTGTTTACATATTTCAGAATAATATTGTTCATAGTTCACAGCTGGAGAACATTGAGTGCTGTATCGTGTCATCAGCTTGGGCTGGCATAAAATACCATAGACTGGGTGGCTTAAAACAAGAGAAATTTATTTCCTCACACTTGGGGAGGCTGAAAGTCTGAGGTCAGGGTGGCCGACATGGTTGGGTTCTGATAAGGGCTCTCTCCATGCCTTGTAGATGGCGCCCTTCTCACTATGTCCTCACACGGCAGAGAGAGAGCCAGAGACAGAGAAAGACAGAGAGCAAGTGAGCAAGGGACCTCCAGTGTCTCTTCTTATAAGGATGCCAGTCCCATCATGAGGGCCCCAACTCCTAGCCTCATCTGAACCTAATTGCCTCCCAAAGGCCGCATCTCCAAGTACCATCACATTGGGGGTTGAGTTTCAAACATGAACTGGGGGTGGGGGAGGACACAATTCAGTCTATAGCAATTGATTACCAAGAATTAGAATTTTCTCCCTTCCTCTGCCTGGTGCCATTCCCAAACCCTGGGTAATGATCCTCCTTATTAAGATCCCCTGTTTGACATCCATATTGCTTTGTACTTTGTTCTTAAACATAAATATCTTGCTCCCCTATACTTCTTATCTTTGCATCATCCATTTATCTTTTTTCTGTAAACAGCAACCTGACTTTCCCTTGGAAAATCCACCTCTCTATTCACAGGCAACGTGGTGTGGACTAGCCTGACTCTACTCTGACTCCAGAGTTAGATGCTTGACTCTGGTATAATTCGGTCAGTGTATTCCATCTCTCTCCTCATACTAATTAAAACAGAGTTAGGCATGGACTAAATTCAGGTCAATGAATTTATGCCAATTTCCATCAGAAAAACTAGGGAAGAATAGCTCTTTTTGGGTTGGCATTTGCTAAGAGAATATAGTCTACAACTGGGTTGCTGGGAACCATCTTGTCCCCTTAATGGAAGCCAGTGGGTGAGAACGAAGCTAAGATAAAGGACTGAAGAGATAAACAAGAGAAATATACTCTCAGTAACATCATTTAAACCCCTGGATCCAGCAGTACCTGAAGTTTACCATTGGATTTCTCTCTTAGAAAAGCCAATTACTTTAGTGTTCCTTCACCTTGAAATAGTCCTTGAGGCAAGGACTACAGTGCAAGTAGTTTATTTAGGGAGTGATCCCAGAAAATACCAGTAGGGAGCAAAGAAGTGAGATGGGGGAGAGAGAAGAGATAATAAGGGGTCCATTATCAAGCGAGCTGTCATTTTGGGCAACTGAAACTCAGTCCCACGAGGGAACTCTGGGACCTGGTATAAAACACAGGCCTCAGTTGTCCTGTCTGAGAGGCAAGGGCACTGGGGTGTTTATCCACCAACTCCTGTCACTGGTTGATGAATGCTCCTAATTGTTAATTCTTGAGCACTTCCAGCCTGCTCCACATGAGACCAAAACAGCCGGCAGGCAGAGCCACAGGTGCTGGAAATCAGCAGCCAGCCCAGTGAGAACGGAAGCAGAGGGGTTGCTGCGCAGGGAGCTAAACAATCAGCTCCCTATTTTCCTTAAGTCTGCTTGAATTGGGTTTCTGTTACTGAAACTGAAGAGCTCTGGTTAACACCATACACCAGCTAGATATAAGTTCCCAAGGTCAAGGCTCCTGTCTCTGGTGCTCTCCTTAATTCGATTTTTTATGTATCAACGACACAGTAAAACTTCCACAGCTGATTTTTGCGAGTACATTTTAACCATTAATTCCAGCAATATTTTTTTTTAAGAAGCAAGAAAATCTCACATAAGCAGAGTTATAGTTAACCAGAAATATAAACTATTTTCCCTCTGGGCCCTCAAAATTTATGGGAAAGAGACAAAATGTTCACCCAAAAAGCTGATAACGAGAATTTGTTCTTAAAAGCATCTGCACAAATTTGTCTTGGGGTTGGTATACAATGTGTTCAACCTGCTAGTACATCTAAAACTGAAAACACATTGATTTCAATACAACAGTTTACCTGCAGAAGGGCTAATTATATCCATTGTTTAAAAGTTAAGAAAAAAATCAGAGAATTTTTTTCAATTTTTTTATTGTGATAAAATACACACAACATAAAATTTACCATCTTAACCATTTTTAAGTGGACACTTCAGTGGCCGTAAAACACATCTATACTGTTGTACAACCATCACCAGCATCTGTCTCTGAATTGTTATCATCCTGTAAAGCTGAAACTCTATACCTGTTAAATAGTAACTCCCCAATCCCCCCTCCCGCCAGCCCCTGGCAACCACACTCTTCTTTCTGTCTCTCATTTTGACTACTCGAAGTGCCTCCTACAAGCAGAGTTATACAGTGTTTGTATTTTTCTGATTATTTCACACAGTGTAATGTCCTCAAGCATCATCCGTGCTGTAGCATACGTCAAAATTTCCTTCCTTTTCAGGGATGAATAATGTCTCATTCTATGTGTCTCTTTTTTGGTTACTATTTGCATGGAATATCTTTTACATTATTTCACTTTTAACCTATTTGTGTCTTTGGATCTAAAGTGAGTCTCTTGTAAAGATAGCACATAGTTGGATCATGGTTTTTTTTGTAATCTACTCTGCCAATCTCTATCTTTTAATTGGAGAGTTTAATTCATTTATATTTAAAGTAATTACTGATAAGAGGGGACTTACTTCTGCCATTCCACTATTTGTTTCTGTGTACCTTATAGCTTTTTCCTCTCACCTTCTGCATCGTCTTCTTTTGTTTTTAGTTGATTTTTTCATAGAGAAACATTTTAATTCTATTCTCATTTCCTTTTGTGTATATTCTATAGCTATTTTCTTTGTGGTTTCCATGGGGTTATAGTTAACATCCTAAAGTTATAACACTCTACCTTGAACTTATACTAGCTTAACTTCAATAATATACAAAAACTCCGCTCCTTTCTAGCTCCATCCCCAACCTTTCAGTTGTTGATGTCACAGAATTACATCTTCATATACTGTGTGTCAGAAACACAAATAATTGTTTTTTAATGCATTAGTTCATTAAATTATGTAAAAAACAAAATGTGGAGTTACAAACCAAAGTTTCAAGACTAGCTTTTATAATTGCCCATGTATTTACCTCTGCTGAAATCTTTATTTCTTTATGCAGCTTCAAGCTAAAGTCTGGTGTCCTTTCATTTCATCTTGCAGGATTCCCTTGAGTATTTCTTTCAGGTCGAATCGAGCTGTAACAAACTCCCTCAGCTTTTCTTTATCTGGAAATGTCTCAATTTCTCCTTCACTTTTGAAAGACAGTTTTGCCAGATACATCATTATTCGTGGACAGTTTTGTTTTTCGTTTTAGCACTTTAAATATATCAGCCCATTGTCTTCTAGGCTTTAAAGTTTTCTGATGAGAAATCTGCTTATTATTATGTTGAGAATCTTTTGCATGTGAAGAGTCACTTCCCTCTTATTGCTTTTAAGATTCTCACTCTGCCTTTCGCTTTTGACAGTTTGATTATAATGTGTTTCAGTGTGGGTCTCTTTGAGTTCATCTTATTTGGAATTCATTGAAATTCTTAGATGTTTGTATGCGTGTATTTCATCAAATTTAGGAAATTCTCAGCCATTATCTCTTCAAATATCCTCTCTGCCCCTTCCTCTCTCTCTCTCCTCCTTCTGGGACTTCTAAGATGCGTATGTTGGTCCACTTGCTGGTGTCCCACAGACCCCTTAGGCTCTGTTCTTTTTTCTTCAATCATTTTTCCTTCTGTTCCCCGGACTTGATAATTTCCATTGTCCTATCTCAAGTTTGCTGGTTCTTTCTTCAGCTGGCTCAAATCTGACTTTGAATTCTTCTAGTGAATTTTTCATTTCAGTTATTGTACTTTTAGCTCTAGAATTTATTTTTGGACTCTTCTTAGGTTTTCTATCTCTTTGCTGATCTTTCCATTTTGTTTGTACATCATTTTTCTTTACTTTCTCTATGTCTTCCTCTAGTTGTTTGAGCATCTTTCAGACACTTGTTTTAGTCTTTATCTACTAAATCTGCCATCTCAGGGACAGTTTCTGTGGGTTAAATTTTTTCCTTTGAATGGAATATACTTTCATGTTTCTTTGTATGCCCTGTGATTTTTTGTTTAAACCTGAACATTTGAATCTAATAATGTGGTAACTCTGGAAATCAGATTCTCCCCCTTCCCCAGGGTTTGCTGTTTGTTGTTGTTGTTTTATTTTGATTGCTGTACAGTGTCTCTGTGCCCAGGATCAGCCTGAGGTGTAAACTTAAGGCCTTTTCGTGTCTTTTCTGAGCCCATGCCTTTCTCTGGGCATGGATGGGGACTGTCTAATTTTCCCCATACACGCACTGAATGTCTTCAATGTCTGGCTCCCAAAAGAGAAAAATGAGAGGGGTAGGGAAGGTGCTGGCCCTTTAAATCTCCTGGAAGTCCCTTGAGCCTGAGGGGGATGGGCTTACAACAATGGGGGGAGGTGTAACAACAATGGTTGCCTGCCGGTCTGTGACTGGAACTAACATCTGAAGAAACAATCAGAGATCAGAACACAGATCCCTGGCATTTGGCCGCTAGGCTCTTCTTTCCCATTCTGGCTCCTGGAGCTGTATGCAAGCTGCTCCAGGAACACAGGACCTGCTCTCCGCCACAGGCTGGGGGGCAGGGGTTGGATAACTGCAGCCAAGCTAAGCCTTCAATAGACTCGAGAGTTCCAAACTAGTCACATCAGACATATTCCGCCAGTGCCATTGCCTGGGTGGGGAGATGATTCCTGATGCTTCCTCCTCCACCATCTTCCCAGAATCCTCCCCCCAGAGGGTATCTTTTAATGCAAGATAATAGATGGGTATAATCAGAATAGCAGTGCACACAGTATGTAAAATTTCAACATAAGATTATATTATTTCAAGCATTTGTGCCCAAGCACACACAGCCTCCCCGTCAGCAGTGTTCTCCAATGACTCAGAAGTGGTGAGGGGTCTATCCAAATTAGGCACATTTGACTAGCTTTGTTTAGTAGGGTTTTTTGTTTTTTTTTTTTACATTTAGGGGTCAGCAGTTAGTTGAGATACATAACTCTACTTTTAATCATTGGAGGAATACAATAGGAGCTATAGCAATGGAGGTTTTAGTAAACAAGCATTCAGTGTAGGTGTTGCCTCAGTACTCCGGGGCTTATCAAGCGAACCTGGCCTGTGTACTAGCCCCGTATTCTGCAGGGCAATCGAGCCTTGGGGAAGGCATGCACTGCTCAACATTGTTGGGACTGCTTTCTCCAGAAAAACAGTTGAAGACCCACAGTTAGAACTCCATTCTCTGTGAGAAATGAGATTAAGGCCAGAAGGGTTAACAGATAAATCTGTGTAGTCAGAGACTGGTTCGGTGCTCCTCTTGGCCGCCTGTCCCACAGCTGACGGCAAAGACATTATCAACACTGCCTTCTTTTCTGAATGCTCCTAGAATGTGTTTTCACATCTGATCACTCAGCTTTTTCTACAATTGGCCTGCATGAAAAAGACAGCCTCCAGCAGGCCATTATTTGTTTTGTGGTTTCTAATAATTAGAAATCAAGAACACTTCAGTTTGACGGACAAATTGAAGGAGTTCCTAATTTATTGCCCATCTGGATCCCCAGTAATTAAAAAAAAGTCAGTTGTTTAAATTGCTTTTCCTATAGGTGTAATGAGATACATGCAGGTTAGATTACAGACAGCCCTAAAAGCCTTATTAACCAATATGTTAATTTCTGACTGTAGAACTCGACCCAGTCACCTCACACTATTTCCTTGAGAAAATATGACAAAAAGACCAAACTTCAGATGCTACAGGCCCAACTCCCAGGGGACAGGGAGCTCTGAGATCCATTTTCTATGAGTTGGTGCATGCACCTGAGGAGGTTGGGAGCTCAGGAGAAAATGAGAACTCGGGTCAAATTCTTGAGTGGGACAGAAGAGTTTAAATAGGGGCTGGTGGGGCCGGCTCCGTGGCCGAGTGGTTAAGTTCGCGCGCTCCTCTTCGGCGGCCCAGGGTTCAGATCCTTGGTGCGGACATGGTACCGCTCATCAGGCCACGTTGAGGTGGCGTCCCACATCCCACAACTAGAAGGACGTGCAACTAAGATATGCAACTGTGTACAAGGGGTGCTTGGGGAGATAAAGCAGAAAAAAAAAAAGATTGGCAACAGTTGTTAGCCCAGGTGCCAATCTTTGGGAAAAAATAAATAAATAAATAAATAGGGGCTGGTGCTTGAATAGAGAATAAGAGCTTTATAAAGAGACTTGGGGGCCCAGTTTTGTATGACAACCTAAGATAATTTTTTAATGCTTAGGCCTATTCTTTAATCTCCCCCTTTCTTTTAGTCTTCTTGGGACTTGGCAGAAAGCCTTGTTGTTACCGAAAACATAGACACTTTAAGACAAGACGGAAGAAAGGAAGCACTTTAGGCAAGAGCTAAGTGGAGATTTTTGTGCCACTCATGTTAAAAAAAAAAAAAAAAAGCAGACAAAAATTGGTACAACTGCACTTTGGAGAACTGGCAGTATCTACCAAAGTTGAACATACACTTTCCCACGACCTGGTAATTCCATTTATCAGTATATACCCAACAGAAATGCATACATATTTTCACCAGAGAATGTACTAGAATGCTCATGAAAGCTCTATTAGTAATTAAGGATTTGAAATTTTTCAAATGTCTATAAAAAGTAGAATGGATATGAAAATTGTGATATATTTATATGATGGAATACTCCAGAGCAACAAGAATAAACGACATGCAGCAATATGGCTGAACCTCACAAAGATAATGTTGAGTGAAAGAAGCTAAGCACAAAAGATTGTAGATTGTACTATACCATTTACATGAAATGCCAAAGCAGGTAAACTGATGGATACTAAGCCAGCATACCAGTTTCCATTGGGAACTTTAATGACTGGGAGGGGGCCCTGGGTGTACCCTGATTATGTTGTGTCTTGGTTACATGAGTGGCTCAGTTTGGATATATTCCTTACACTGTATGCTTATGAAATGTGTAATTCCCTGTTTGTGTATTATACTTCAATAAAAGTTTGTGGGTGTGTGTCTTGTTTTGTTTTTACAGCATACAAGCAAAAGCATTGCCTTATGCAGCTGGTTGGTATGACTCACCTCCAGGGAAATGAACCTCCTCTCACCCCTGAGTGACCGGTACTGTGTCTCTTGATCACTAAGTCTCACTGACTTTCAATCTGATCATTCACGTAAATACTCAGAGTGAGTTGCCTTGACACTTGCCTCCTGAATAATTCCACAGCTTCTTTTTCTCCCCAGTTGGCTCCATCTTCACCACCACCTCCCCCGCCATATTGGTTTAGTGATCATTTAGACTTAGTGATCAAGAGACAAAGTACTAGTCACTCAGGGGCGAGAGGAGATCCATTTCCCTGGAGGTGAGTCATACCAAGCAGCTGCATGAGGCAATGCTTTTGTTTGTATGCTGTAAAAACAAAACAAGACACACACCCACAAACTTGCCCCAGGAGTGACAGAGACATCTGTCAGCTCAGGTAGAGATTAACCCAGCAGGGCACCTGTGTTCTCTATCCTCCGCCTTCTGCTCTGAATCTACACATTCAGTGCTAATACCTGCCTGCACAGTCTCTCAGCAACGGCTTAAATCCAGTCCCGTGTGGGTATTGTGTGCACCCCAGGGATGGGCCCACCTCTGCCTTTCCTGGTGCTATCTCAGGCCCCTGCAGATGAGCTCAAAGCCTCGTTCCCCCTCCCTGTCCTTGCAGCAAACACAGTAAAGCAAAATAATTACAAATTCTGTATCCGATCACATGTTGCCCGAGGCTCAGCATTCAGCATTGACAAATGTGCTGATCTATCACCAGACACTAATCTGGTTCTTTCTGTATAAAGAGAAATATCACAATAAGTTCAATGAGCTCTCATGAGAACTGCCCAAATCAAAAAGCGTTTTGTTTCTGTTGGGACTGCACAATACCCCGTTTGACAAACTAGCTGTGCTAAGCAGTGGCCAAACAACTGAATTTAGCCTCATGGAAGCCTGGGTCTGGCTTATGATGAATATGGAACAGGACACAACTTAATTCCTAGAGAGTTCTGAGTTCCCCCCAACTCAAGAGCTACTGTTTTCCAGGGGAAAAAAAGGAAAAAGCAACTTGAATCGTTTATACCCCTCCCTTGCTGCTTACCATGTATGTGAAGAACCAGAATGCGCCCTCCCTGGAAAAGAGGGTGCTCACGATTTTAAAATAATTAAAAATGAACAAACCAAGTAGCTTTCTGCAAATAGAAGTTGCTCTATAAATGTCTCCATTGGGTGTTCAGTTCTGTAAGTCCCCTTGTTCTTTCTCCAGTAATTATGTATGGGTCGGATCATGCCTGCCTACTGGTTTAGTACATGGATAATAGAGAGGGATGGACAACCCAGACTTAGAATGTTGGAGATCACTTATATTTCTTAAATTTAGACTTCATTTTGTTTTTGTTGTCTTTATTTAAAGGTGAAATTACACTAGGAATTTTTCTTCAGCAAACACAGTTAGCTATAAATATGCATACAATAAATGACATATACCCACATACGCAGAGAGAGCGACTCTGTCAGCTACTGCTCACACAGGGAGTTGCTGATAGTGAACCAGCTAAAATGAACCAGATCCTTGTCCAAACCTGTCAACTCTGATGTTTCTCATTCCATCATTATGTTTATTTAAATACTGAGGATGTTTTAGTCTGCCCTAATTACAATTTAAGTAACCCTTCCTTAATATTAAGGCAGCAAGGCTAATGCTTTAGTTTTCTACAGAAATGGGACATAAAATGTGTTCCTTTGGCACTGGGCAAGAGTGCCGTAGGAGAGGCGCCCTAAAAGTCAGGGAGGATGCTGGTGACACATTTTGCTTCCTGTGCATTTTTTTTTCTTGAGGATTAGCTGATAGGACCCACTTGGCTCCAACCTCTTCACCCTTCACAGATGTGCTTTCCATCTGATGGATCCCAGCAGGCTCAACCTGACCTTGATCTTGAGGAACAATTCTGATCTCAGCGAGGCAAGACTTCAGCACACAAGTCCAATGCCACAAAGTCTACGTGATCTGCCCCCATTCTGGTGTGCTCCTTGCCTCTCAGATCTCAACTCCCATTAGTTTCCCACTTGCTTGCTTCCCTCAAGCCACGTAAACCTCCCTGCTCTCTAGAAAATTTCTGATCCACTCCAGCCTCAGAGCCTCAGAGCCTTTGCACCTACTGTTCTCTCTGCTTCCTCCCCCTGGGCCATTCCTCTCCCAGATATCTGGTTGGATCACTCCACCATCTTATTTTTCGTCTTATTCAAATGTCACCTTAGATGTCTTCCCTGACCACTCTATTTAAAATGACAACTCTTTCCAATGCTTGCTATCTCCCTTCTTTATTTTTCTTTAAAGTATTTAACATCACCTAGCACACTACGTATTTCACTTATCTTTCTTTTCTTTATCTCCTGTCTCCTCTTGCCTCTTGCCACTAGCTACACGACAACAGGAATCTTTGTCTCTTTTTGTGTGATTCCTGACATCTAATATCACACCTGTCACAGAGAAGACATTCAATAATCAATTGTTGAATGAATGTGTGACTTACTTATGCAGGCCTGATAAATGGGCTTCTGCCTTATTGCCGAGGCCCGGATCTTGTTTTGGCAACTGTCCTTCAACATCAGCACCTCTAGGACTAGTCCTGTTTCCTTAGGACTTAGATCCTGACCCTGAACCCCTACCTAGGTGTGTCTCCCATTGTCTCCCACAGACTTTTCCCTAATCCCAACACCCCTGAATTTCTGAGCACTTCTATTCCTGGATTTTCCCATCATTGTAGTGTACTTGTCTGTAGATCATTCATTGCCTGGTCTTTATTTAGTCAACAAATCATTTTCCAGTGACTTCTATATGGACTGAGAAGTATACAGTACCCTAGAGACAAAAAGATGAAGAGGACACGACCCTCGGATACCTGGGTGTTCTGATTGCCTTAAAACCTTGTATAGGGGCCGGCCCCATGGCCTAGCAGTTAAGTTTGGCACACTCCGCTTCAGCAGCCTGGCTTTGATTCCTGGGCACAGACCTACACCTCTCATCGGCCATGCTGTGGTGGCGACCCAGATACACAATAGAGCAAGAATGGCACAGATGTTAGCTCAGGTCAAATCTTCCTCAGCAAAAAAAAAAAAATAAAACAACGAACAAACAAAAACTCCCTCGTTTGTCTTTTAGTTTAGATCTTTAGTTCTTCCAGAAGAGCCCCACACATCTTTAAAGATGAGGGTCTAGTTTCAGGTCCAAATTCTGTAAGTGTGTCCCATCCCATTGTAATGAACATGCTAGGCCTCATACCGGCAAAAACTAGAAGCCGGCCTTGTGTAACATATACTGCAAAAAACAGGAGAACGCCTGAAAACCCTACATTGTTGATTTTCCACTTCTGGATTTTTTCCTTAGGTTATTTTCAGAAATACTGACCACTTTTTTTTTTAAACAAATTCATAATGTTTTACTTAGCAAACCGCTGTTTCCTTCCTCTCCTCCTTTAGGACGTTCTTCACTTAGCAACGTAGGCAATACCAAGCTTGTTCAAACAGCCACGGGTTTAGCTCTCACAAATCTGAAACTCTCCCTTTGGCTTGGAAGTGGAAAAACTTGTAGCTTCCTAGGCGCCCCTGTTTTGTTTGTACAGGTTACCGCCCTGATGGTTCTGATACCCGATGCCCATCAGGTATTTTAATTACTGAAAGTCATTACTTTCCACAAAGAGCTTCACTTAGAGAAGCACCGTGAGATACATTCTAGCTCATGAGAAGTCAACAGTGGCTCTGAAAAATAAGCCTAATTCAGTGTGAAGGTCATTTAACAGCCCATCAGATAACTCTGTCCAAACCCATTCTTTATCTGGTTATTGCTAACAGTGTCTGGAGTTCACAAGCCGTCCACCACCAAACACATTAATTGAATGCAAATGTCATCAACTTCTCTTTGCTTGCTTTGCCTAGGAAGAATGTTAGATGGGAAGATACCCCGGGCTTCAACATTACTTACAAGCTATATGAGTGTGTTTATTGGTCCAATGGTTGATTTTTCCATCACCAGTTCACTCACGCTCCAGGATTACTGTGCCAAGCTCAGGGCACAGACCTGGAAGAAATGTGTTAGGACTTTTTAATCTCTCAGCCCACAGTCTGCCTACCACCCATGAGTCAAGTTCTTTTACAAACACATTATAACGAGGAATTAACTTTCTTCTATTGCAAACCCAAGTTGAATGAATTGTACTGTAAATAATTACTTTCCCTAGTCTAAGAAGTGGAGTGGCCCTGGTGAAGGCTGAGGAAAGGCAGCCGAAGCAGACGTGCTTGTTCTGTCACCCACAGGGCGGAGTCCTGGCCACTGACTTCCCCATTCAGGCCAGACTGCGCTGGTATTCCCATGCAACCTAAGGTTTCAGCCATAAGAAAAATTTCTCAAAATAGCATGGTTCTTTTATAATTGTAACCTGGTAAATATTCCCTAGAAAAGCTCCTTTGTTTCTGGACCTCAGAGAACTCACAATTTCCATCATCTGAAAACAGTGAGAGAATGAATTTAATCATTTTAAGGCCCAAGCAGTAGACCCCACTTCCTTCTTTCATTCCTCTGGATTATTCCATGAATAAAGTTTTCCCAGGGAAATTTTCAGTCCCTTCCTCTCTGATAATTATTTTTCCCAGAGAATTTTCTCTGTCATCTTAATAAAACCTTCTTAGATATGGCTGCCTCATCAAGCTCTCGATGGATCTTCCATTCCTTTCATTGCTAAACTCTTCACAGAGCAGTTGAAATGCTCACTGCCTTCATTCCTCCCCTCACAGTTGCTTCTTACCTCCTGTAATTTGAATCCACATTCACCAATCATGAAGTTTTAAATACCGAAAGCATTCTACTAAGTCATCAGGCTTCTTCAACATTTGACACTGTTGATTGCCCCTCCTTCATGAAATGTTCCCCTCTTGGTTTCTACTACTAAACACTGGGCTTTCTTCTGACAGTTTCTTCTTCATTCCCTCATTCATTCTGCTTTCTGCATTCTCCCTTAAGTAGAGGCATTTCCCAAGATTCAGTCTTTAGTCCTCTTGTCCTTCTGTCTGGCATGCTCTTCCTTCATCAAAGGCTTCAACTGTCGCCTCTAAAGCAAATCACTCTTGACTTTGTCTCTCGTGCTGACATTTCTTCTGAGATCTTAACCCAGTTCCAATTGCTTCCTGTTAACCATCATGAAACTATCAAAGCTGCGCTATCAATAAACATCTTCTAAACTGAACTCATCATTTTCCGAGAAGCTGTCTCTGCTCCCCCATTTACTGTCTTGATAAATGTCGCCTGAGTGTGCACGTCACTCCCTAGAGAAACCTTTGTGTAATGCAGTTACCTCCCTTCTACCCTTCAGTTAGTGGGCAAACCCTGCTAGCTCTCCCTCCACACTGTTGCTGGTAAGCATCCCCTCCATCTTATCCTTTCGGCTGTCTTCTCATCCAGCCCCTCTTCTGCTCCCTCGAGAACATTTGCAGTATCTGCCAAACAAGGTACCCTGGCTCCAGTTCTCCTTTCATACATTCACTCACTTTGAGTCCAGAATTATCATTCTGTAGCAATACTAGTTCTAAACGGTTCCCTCTACTGCATGAAGTTCACTCTTTGGCCACCCTTCAAGCCTTGCTTGCTTCAGGCCTTCACATATAGCCTACGCTCTGGCTATACTTTTCACTTACGGTTCCCAAATGCACTATCAAGCATCTATGCCTTTTGTGATTCTATACTCTTGGCCTAGAATATTCTTTTCACTCTCCCCTTTTATCTGGGAAACTCCTACTTACTAGTCCAAGTCCAGCTTACAATTCGAATTCTCTTCATATTATTCCCCGTGTCTTCCACTATCATCACCTCATGAGCAGAGGCCATTGCTCCTCATCTGTATTCCCATAGCTCTTTATAGACTGCAAACACCTTCAACCTTGAGGATTCATCTTATTTAGGACCTAACTCAGTGATTGACATATAGCAGGGGCTCCATGAGATCACTCACTTTGCAGATATTTATTGAGTGTGTGTCATATAATGCACACTATTTTAAGTGTTGACAATATCATGGTGGAAAAAGTAGACACAATTCCCACCTTCACAGTGTTTATAGCTTAGGGGGAAATTATAATAGACAGTTGCTCTAAAGAAACAACCACTGTTTCTTTAGCTTGATTGCATTTCCTGTGCCTGGTATCATCTTTATTAACCCAAGGGAGTAACTTCTTACATGTGAAGGTGCTAGTTGCCTGAACTACTAATTAATGCACAATTATCTGGTAATAAGTTTAGATATCAATAGGAAAATTTAACATTATGGTGATCTGATGCCTAGAACTTGCCTTTCTTTTTTCTTTCGCTAAGCAAAGAACGAGAACTTAAAACTGGTTCAACACAAGGTTGACATAGGGGAAGACATATTGTAGAAAAGAGACATGTTGTAACTTTGAATCACCTCTGATTAACTAACCCAGCTGAATACACACCCTCCAGGAGATCCACCTGTTCTGTAGATTCTATGACCCCTGCTACTACATATACCTCCCAGCTGCAATAAGACGATAACTTCCCTCTTTTGAGTTCTGTAGGAATGTGATGACCCCGGACAGAGAGTCTATGCTGATAGCCATCATCAGTGAAAACTGAAAGATCTGGTGTGGCAACTCCCAGTCTGTAACACCAGAGGGTCAACATTCCTAACCCATCCCCCATAACCCACTGGCCTATATAACTGCTTCAAGATCCTGTGCCCCCCTTAAGATGGTTCTTTTGGACATTAGTTGGCCATCTTCCTCTTACCAGCAAGCTGTAATAAAATGCCCTTTCTCTCCCACCATCTTGCCTCTTGACAATTGGCTTTTGTCTCGAAGCTAGCAGATAGTACCCTTTGTGCAGTAACAAAATGGAAGAACAATAGAGAAATATGGTAAATGTTAAGGTGCGCATTTGTGTGTAAGTGTGTTTTTCTGAGGTGGTTGGAGGGATGTAAGTCAAAGAGAAAAGATGAATACACTGGCAGAGGCTGAAGAGACACAATGCTAGAGAAAAACTGGGTGCTGAGTAGGAGTTGAGGCCACATCTGCTTTTACAAGTTTTGGCAACTTTCCGCAACTTTCCTGACCATCCCAGAAATCACAGGTTTTATATCCAATATCCTGTAACATTACTGAGTTTTCCAGACAGCCGGCTGGATTTTTCCAGGCACTGGTTAGGTCTGCAATTGCTTTAGTAGGCAAGCTGAACAAAAGGCAACCACTCGGTTCTATTCAAAATGAGGACAGCATTAATTAACTTAGAAAAAGGGAAGAATAAGGCAACTCTTAGGGGTACTTTGGATTCACTGTAATTAATGACTAAAATTTCCTTAGGATTTTCTCTTAGGGTGCAAGATACATTGTAAACTGCTTGGTACTGCTAATCTTCATCACTGTGTTCTTTAATTTAAAGGGGTAATTTACTGTTACCATTTATCTCACCTAAAAACATCTCAGTGTTATTACTAAAACCATACTGTTATAAAGGCTGAGATAAATCATGTGGCAGATGGCAGTTTACACCTGCAAACTGAAATCAGCCTTAGTCACACAAAACAGCCTACTGACACTCCCAGGCACGACGGGAAGGCGCAGGGAGCACTTTCTCAGAGACTCTTTCCCCCACACAAATTGAAAGGCTCTCAGAACACAACCCATTGTCTGCTCCTGATGACTGTTAATGAGAACTCTGAATTGAGAACCAGCCAGAGCCTTTTTGCTCTCCTTTCCTGGTCCCCATGGTCCCCTCCATTTGGACAGATCCCCTCCTAGCATGACTAATAGTGTTGGTAACATTTCCTGACCAACGTCCCAGTTAAGGCTCCTCCAAGAAATCCAAACACTAGATCCTCTGTCATCCTTCCAATTCCGTTTCATTCCACAGTTGAGGTTTCTTTGCTATAGACACAATTTCTCTGAACACAAGAGATCAGAAAAAGTGAGTGTGGTACGGAGAGCGAATGAAGGATAAACATGGGTATAAAAATAAGAATATTTCAAACTGAGATCAAAGAAGAGGCCAGAGAAGTAATTTCAAATGAGAAAAAGATGAGTGTGAATATTGTTTGAGTCCTTAGGGTATATCAGTTACTGTACTAAACATTTTACGTCTATTGTCTCATTTAACCCTCAAATCGACTACCTCTGAAGCAGCTACCATTCTTATTTCCATTATAAAGCTATGGGAAAATTTTCAGAGAAGTCAAGTAACTTGAGGACATATACCTAGTAAGTGAAGGAGTGGAGGCTTGAATCCGGCTCTGGATGAAGCCAAAGGTTTGGCTTTTAACAGTTTTGAATATTGCTCTCATTAATTCCAGAATCAGTGATAGTTTGGTAATTATATAAACAAATTAAAGAATGTCTTAGATGCTTATATAGTATTTATTAACCCCAGAATGGTGCTGTTGTGAAAAAGAATGTTCTATTCAAAAGCCTTATTGAGGGCCAGCCCAGTGGCATAGTTGTTAAGTTGGTGCTCTCTGCTTCAGCAGCCCAGGGTTCACCGGTTCAGATCCCAGGCACAGACCTACACGCCACTCATCAAGCCATGCTGTGGAGGCGTCCCACCTACCAAAAGTGGAGGAAGATTGGCACAGATGTTAGCTCAGGGACAATCCTCCTCAAGCAAAAAGAGGAAGATTGGCAACAGAGGTTAGCTCAGGGTCAGTCTTCCTCACTAAAAATAAAATAAAATAAAAATAAGAAAGCCTTATTGAAAAGGAGCCACTGACTACAGTGACCCACCCTCAAAGTCTACTCCACATTTCTGTTTTTACAGTTTGGGACTCTGTGGCAGAGAGGCCACACCACATGCTTGCTGTGCTCTGTACCTCTTTTCCAGGCTCCCAAGTCTGGAGGAAACCAGACTGCATGAGAGAACTAAGATGGTGGCCCGAACCACGTAACTCTTTTAAAGATGCATTGTCTAGAAAGCGGGGTCATCACACACCACTGTGTCACGATCCATTAGGGATTTATTACCAAAATAGAGTTCAAATCCCCAAACAACAAATTTCTAAATAAATTAGAACAAAACCATTTAAAAATGAGCATTTATTGAACACTCACTATGTGTCAAAAGTGCTAAGAACAAACATCTCATTCCATTCTCATTAAATCTCTAAGACCAATGTTTTTATCTGCATTGTACAGATGAGAAAATCAGTCCTAGGAGGTTAAACACTTGGCTTCGGAGTCTTCCCGCCACACGTGCCCCCTTATCCTTGATGCTGCAGTTCCTCTTACTTGCAAGCATGTGCTAACATGTTTTCATGAGTGGTATAGAAAAGGGACACGTTATACAGAACCACCAGCTGAAGCATGCATGTGGGAATGTGTGGCACACGTGAGAGCTGTTTATCGTATGTGTCAAAGTGATAGAAAAGCAAACATCTGTTCTCGAGGCATAACAGAGGACTAAGAAATATAACTTGCCATTGGCTCCATCATCTAATTCCTGGCTATCTCTGGAAAGTAGCTCACTTCTGTTTCCTCAATTTACAATTAGGAAGAATATTTAACATCTATTCCTCATGGGAATGTTTTAAGAAAAACTAAGGTATGGAACAACCATTTGTAAATATTTCTCATTTGATAGGTTAATCTACTAGTATCATGGCATGTTGAGGAGTTTAAATTTTACTCTTTAAGCCATTAATTGCTGCTGCAGGTTTCCAAGGAGAAGCATAATGTGACCAAAGTAACATGGTGGGGGTGGGAAACACTGGAGGGCTGTGTAGAATGGATTGAAAGGAGGACGCCTTCTTTAAGTGGGTTGATGTGACAGCGAGGTTATAAAGTGTGCCGGAAGCACCGAAGGCTGGGTGTGGGTTGAGTGGGGGAAGATGATAAAGGAAAATGTCGTGTGGGAGCGCTCGGGGAGAAAAGAAACATCTGACCCGCCGGTGAGGTAGAAGGTGCTGCACCACCTCCTTGCTTTCTCACAGGCTTGGAAACATCAGAACGATGTGCTTACTTTAGATTCCAACCAGGAGACTTAAGATTTGATGGCAATATGAAATGGGTATGCATTAATCATCTTCTTAGAAGCCGATACATAACAGCTGATTCAGAAAATATATTTTTCAAGACCCTTCCAACTCTATGAGAAAAGGTTCTTTTTAACGTTTTAGCCAATATCTGGAGCAAGGAGCCTCACTTAGGGTGGCATACAAAGCTATACACAGTATGTTCGCTACCAAGAAGATGCTCCTGCAAAGCTCCTCAGATTACTTCCTTTTCCGTCTATCTCTCAGAAGGAATCAGATGAGGATCTGAAAGCTGGTTATAAAATTTTGTTACTGTGTGGCTGTGGCCACATTACCTAACTTCACTGAGTCACAGTTTTCTTGTTTCTGAAATTGGAACAAGCATAGTAATAACCTTACAGGGATTGTATCAGCATGAAATGAGTACGAGCTATGTACAGCCAGTGTTCATATTTTAGTGTCCACTGCATTTCAGCTGCATGAGTGTCAGTTACTGTATGAAGGACAAAATCTGCTAAGATTGCGAAGGTCAAAGAAGACACGGCCCCATAAAGGTACGCATGTACTTCTTTTGCTATTCCCTGGATGGTATTTATTCATTTAAAAAGATACAGGAAGACCGAGTTAACTAGAGTCTAAGTCTTCACTTTTCTGGTTTGGATTTTAGAAAGAACTTTGAATCTCTTGAATTAGAAGAACTTTTAAGAAAAAAGTAGTTAACATGCCACAGCACCAAATCAGTGCTGTGAACAAAACAACGTGAAGTGAAGAGCAATGTTTAGAAAGCAGGTCTTCAATTCCTGTAGAAATACTGGTGCCACAAGAACACTATTTTTTGTGTTAAATATGTCAGTCACGTTGCGCTTTTGACAAGAATGCTCTACTTTGCTGTGCATGCAAATTCTTTTATTCTAATTTGCTATTTGTTACAATAAAATCTCTGTCTGCTTCATTACTCCTCTTAATAGGGTAGGGAACTGAAAGTCGGATGGCTCACACTGGGACACACAGGGGGTCACGTAGTGAGAACTAAGTTTGTGATGGGGTCATGTGCTCAGGCCAGCTACCTCACAGGGCCATGAGCATCAGAATCACCGCCGTTCTGTGCTGCCACCCACAACAACATCTGAGTTTTTTCTGCTACCACAGCTCTCACTCCCTTTTCCTGACTGAACTCTTCTTACAAAGGGCAGACTCTCGAGCCCCTTCTGCCCTAGCTTGAGGCTGTGTTAAAGGACACACAGAGAAACTTTGGATAGTGTTGTTTGCTCACGTCAGGAAATGTCTCTCACACCACACACACAACGCACAGAACACACACATATACACACACACAAACTTCTGGCAGAAGGCTATGCAACAATACTCAGATTGTGTCTAGGATCTCAGCAGCTCCCCTTCTATAAACCAGTTCAAGCTCGTCGACACTGTCACTAGAAGAAATAATTAATGCCTTTCCTGGACTCTGCCTTTCTCCACTACTCTCTTGCACGGTAGTTTTATCTCCAAACTTTTTGAAAAGGAACTTTCACATATCCATCCATCACCCAAGACTGAGTCCTGAGAGTGGTCCTTGTAGATTCTTCCTTCTCTCTCACCATGAATCCCCTCATCTATTGAATATTATGCCATCAACAAGTCTGTTATTTCCAGTATGTTTTGAATCTTTTTCCTCCCTGTGACGGCACTTGTTGAGACACACTTCCTTGCTTGTCCCAATAATTGTAGCAACAACCTAATTGGTCTGCCTGTTTCCCACCTTTTACCTCTCAAGTCTATCCTCCTCATGCTGTTGGAGAATGTTCTAGAAAGCCATGTCGCTTCCGTACTGAAAATGCCTGAGTGATTCTCATTATCTACGGCAACATTTCCTGAGTGTGTTTGATCCTAAGAATCATTAAACATTTAGATTATGTGGCCCAAGCCTCGAACCTTCAGAATAATTCATCTAATCAAAGAAGTCTGGGAAATACTGACAGATTAAATATTGTCAAATAAGCTCTAAATTCCCCTGTAGGGCACTCGAAGTTCTCCATAAGCTCATTCCTACTTATGTCTCCAGTTTCCTCCTGCCTTGAACATACCCTCTCCAAACGTGTCCCTCCCCCACTTCCCGTCCTCTAATCGCCCACCTCTCCATTGGATTAAACCCTCTCCTCTGGTCTCATATGGTGCTCAGAACATTTCTCTGTCACTCATTCAGTCACAGTTCAATGATCGCACACCCTGACCGACAGCAGTCCAAGTCCCCGCTTGCTCATTGATAGCATCGCTTTTTCAATCAGGGTTCCTGGATGCATGCAAAAAAACCGACCGTGGTGAACTTACCCAGAAAGATAATTTACTGAAAAGACATAGAATAGCTCACAGAACTGACAGAAACGCGAGAGACTTAGGCTCCAGAAAACAGGCAAGAATCAAGAAAACAGGCAAGGCCAAGGTCATTCACAGTAACAATCTCGCTACCTGTTCGATAGCTGCTGTCGTACACTGTCCACCACCAGAGCTGGATTGCTGATGTGTCTACTCTACTCACAGAGAGTCTCCCAGCTGACCTTGTGTTTGCATCATTGTCTCAAGTCCAGACAGAGGCATCTCCTTGTTTGACCTAAGCCACGTACTCACATGCTCGTTCAGTGGTTCTTAAAGTGTGATCCCTAACCAGCAACATGCACATCACCTGGGAACTTGTTAGAGATGTAAATACTCAAACCCCGCAGGGGGTGTGGCCCAGCAATCTATGCTTTTAAAAGCTTTCCATGTGATCCTCATGGACGACAAGGTTTGACAGCTACTGTTAAAGCTACAACAGGGCAGGAGAATTGGCCTTTTATGTTCCAGAGTGGGACCAATGCCCACATGCCAGAAAGAGGATAAAGGATGCTCAGATGCTGAATAGCAAAGAAACAAAACCAACAGTAAGAAGCATAAGTCTACTGTACATTTTTTTGCAACTCTAAATTTCAGGAAGACTAAGAACTTGCCTACTATCAAAAAGACAAATCCTAGAACAATTCAAACTCAGTGGCACCTGGCCCTACTTCACTGCATTCCATATTTACGAGACCCCGTCAAGAGTAAGTGTCTCATGTCCATTTCAATTTCACCAACATAAACATGAACTTACGTCTTAAAATCATACATGAAAGTAACTTTGATTGTTGTGTTGTTTTAATATCACCTATTGATTAAAGCTTTGACAGCTCAGATGAACATGGGGTGCTGCTTTTCCTGATGGCTATTTCTGCAGAGCTTCTAGGATTAGCCAAGTAAATACATGATTTTGATTCAGCTAACTGACATCTCAAGACATCCATTGGTCCTATTTGACCTCATCAACCTCCAAAACAAAATGATATTATCTACATAACTCTGTTTACTTTGGTGCACAATAAATCACCTTTCCACTTGAAAATAGCAAACTATGATTGCTTTGTTATTAGGTAATATTTATTGAGTGTTTGCCACATGCTACACACCATTTTGAGTTCTTCACATGTATTAAGTAAGTCATTTATTATCACAACTCTAACACTTAGGTACTAATTTATCCCCATTTTCATATAAAGCAATTGAGAAAAGGTAAGGTTAAATAATTTCAACAAAGTCTCACAGCTAATAAGTGGTGAAGCTGAGCTTTCATTCCAGTAGGTTGGCTTCATGCTAGGCAGGCTAACCACAAGGTGACCAACTGTCCCAGGGTTTCTGGGACCCGGGGGTTTCCTGGAATGTAGGACTTTCAGTGCTAAAATTGGGAGAGTCCCAAGCAAGCTAGGAAGGCTGATCACACTGCAGCCACTATGCTGTCATACAAAATAAATTTCTGTCCATTTTTTCCCCCCTCGAATGCCATTACAATAGTTGTGCTAATAACTAACAGCCAGAGTTCCAGGACACCGTGGACCCGTGTGGCTGGACAGGGGCATAAAGGTCTCAGGTATCTGCTTCTCTTCCGTCATTCCAGAGTGTCCATCACGTAAGGCCATCGCTTCATGCTCCCTTTCAGGAGACAGGACCCACCATGCAGAGCTTTGCTGTTCTGGAGATGCCCCTGGACTTCCCCAAATATTCCAGTACAAACTAGGGCAAGAGATTTCAAGAACTGGACTCAATACAAATTGTCCCCGTGTTTTTCTTCGGAAGAACAAAAACTTTTAACAAAAATCTCAACAAAACTGGAACCAAAACTTCAACCAGTGAGTTTCAAGTTTGTAACTGGGAGTTATAAAGGGACAATAGAACAAGGAACTGGAGAGAATGATAATGAGGAAAGGAGGATAGCAGAGCTGGAAAACGTAGTGGTGATTTAAGTTCCTTAGGCACTCAAGACGGCAGAAGACAGCACGCACAGTGCTCCTCAAACACGCTCATCATTTTACAGCTGCACAGAAGGGAGGGTGCCAGGTGATCTGGAGTCCCCACTTGCAGAATGGCTGGTGGCAGTAATTCTCACCTCCAACCTCAGGAGGGACCCACCTTCAGCCTCAAGATGTGAAACTGTGAGAACTTCCTTCCGGGTTGTGACGCTTCTATTATTTGAGCTATCTAGTTAGAGATCTAAACACTGAAATTTAAAAGAAAGGATCCTTGGCTAATGTCTTCTGTCCCCACTTGCATGTCCACAGATAATCCCTTTAATTGTTTCTTGTAGTAGCTACTTTTTAAAATGGGTTTTACCTCTAAATAAAAACCTTACGAAGCAAGTTCTAGATTTCCCTGTTTTTGATATTATCTATTTGACGTGCTCTCTCTGTTGAGACATGTTGTATTGGTTAATATGAAGAAAAGAGAGGACCTCAGAGGTCCTTGGCTCACACCTTGAGAACTGCTGTCCTAGCTCTTTGGTACTCTCTCCTTTCCAATCTTACTGTTCTCTTTTTCTGGAATTTCATAGTTATATGTTAGATCTCATGTATTGATATTCCATAACTCTGAATTTTCCCTTCTATTTTACAACATTTAATCCTTTTGTAATACTTTCTAGAACAGTTCTTCAATTTGAATTTCTACTGATCCATTGATTTTTGTGCGTGCATGGAAAAAATTTTCAGAGTTCTTTCTCGTTTCCTGGTAGTTACTTAGCATGCTATTCTCTTTATCTTTCTTCCTTTTTAATGGATGGAAAATTCTGGTGAAACTTTCTAAGGATAACAATGACAGTTTTTAAAGGGTTATTTTCTGTTCCTTGTAATTTCTTTTTGTTTTCTCAATGGTCATTTTTAAGAACGAGGCGACAGAAAGCTGACTGAGAGAAATGGGTATGTGGGTGGGACTTGTCAATTATCGAACTTGGTTCTGAGATGCCTGGGCAAGAATCAGCCATTTCACTGGAGACCCCTAAATGCCTGAATGGGGTGGACTTTATTCAGAGGGCATTGATATCTTTATAGAAAATCTCCTCCGTTCTGGCCTGGAGTGGAAGCAATGTCCGTGGGATGTCCAGACCCTGAGACAGTCCAGAGGTCTGTGGGGACGATCAGCAACCTTTATGGCTGTATTCCGTTTAAGTCTGTGCTACGTTAGCGCCGCCTTTGTCTTACTCCATCGGTTTCCACTCCTTCATCCGCTTCCTGTCTCCTTGAAATTGGTCTACGTCTCATGGTGGCAGATATTCTTACTCTGTCATTTTTCCTGTATATGCATGCCCCGGGCTGCTCTCTTTAAGCAGAGCCATGCTCTCTTTTACCTTATACTTACAATTGCTGATGATAATGCTTTGTATTTACTTGTTTTCAAAGCACCTTCATATTTGTTATTTTGTTTTAATCCTATAATGCTCTCTAGAAGGAAGTGCAAATGGGGGGTATTTTCATGTCTGTTCTCCAGATGATAAAACCAAATGCAAGAGAAGTTAAGTATCTCATTCAGTAACATTTGAGGGATTAAAGACAAAATTGGAAATAGGACCTGGGTCTCCTAATTTCTGGTTTGATTTCCAGTAAGCCAGGCTGCCTCTTGCAAGAGAATTACATTTGGTGTCAGGAGAGCTCAATTTAAATGCTGGCTGTGCTGTTTACTTAGGTGGGTAACAACTAGAGTTTTGGTTTCTGCAATTGTAATCCAAGATTGTAATAATTATCCTACTTATGTTTTCTTCGCAGAATTGTTCTGATTAATAAAGTGAGACGATGTTTGTGAAATTGTCTTATAAACTGTTTAATACACATATTAAGTATACTCTTTCTAGATAATAAAGTAACTTGTATATACTTCAAACTGCTTTTCCAGATAGACCTGTAGAAGAGATATATTCATATGGTTCCAAAATCAAGAGTTAAAAAGAACCATATAGGAAAATGATTGCTTCCACAGTGTCCCGATCCATGTCCCTATCTCCTAGCAATGTTTAAGAGTAACTATTACCATAGCCTTGACAATGGAGTGAGTCATCAAATTCCTGGATTTTTGCCATTCTATAAGAAGTGAAAGATAGTTGTGATTGTTCTGGTCATCTATTGCTATATTCCAAAGGACCACCCTAAATCAGCCTTCATTGGCTTAAAATGAAACAATCATTTAATTTGCTCACAAATCTTCAATTTTAGTAGAACTTAGTGAGGTCAACTCATCCCTGCTCCATGCAATGTTAGCTGGGACAGTTCAATAAAGCTGGCCTGTCTCCTTCCAAGACGGCCTACTCACATGGTGGGCAAGTTGGTCCTGGCTGTTGGCCCCTGTCTACATGGGCCTCTCCACTAGTGGGTTTGTGCTTCCTCACAACATGGTGGTTGGGTTCTAAGAGAAAGAGACAGGATGTGGAAACTGCCAGTTTCTTGAAGCTCTGGCCAAGAAACTGGTCCCACAATACCTCTGTTGTGTTCAGACCCCAGACTCTGGAAAAGGGCCACCTCCTGATGGTAGGAGTGCCAAATGATTCTGGGGCCATGTTTTGAAACCATAAGTGTAGTAATGTTCGAATTAGCATTTCTTTTATTCTAAGTACAAATGAGCATCTTTTTACAAACTTAAAGGTTGTCTATATTGCCTATACTAAACTATCTGTTCGTATCTTTTGCCTATTTTTTCTCTACTTGTTTAATAGAAATTTTCTTATTTATTTCAACGATATTTTTATGGAAGAGGGAGGTGAGCCTTTCCTTTGTGATCTGAGTTACAAATCATTTATCCCAGCTTGTCTCTCTTTTTGATTTGCTTATGATATTTTTACCCCATGCAAAAGATTTTTCTTTTTTAATGTAGTTGAATTTTACAATCTGTTATTTTATGGCTTACGGATTTGCATCTATAATTAGAAAGACCTTCCTCTTTTATAGGAGTTTACTCATGTTTTTATCTTGTATTTTTATTGTTTGATTTTTTACATTTAAAACATTGATTGATTCAGAGTAATTTATCTTCGTATATGCACGAGGTATGTTTCTTTTTCAAAATGAACTTGAGCTTCACCTCCACTAGATCTTATCCTTCCATTGTAAAAAAAAGAAACCAAAAAAAAGCAGGTGGCCTTTTTACTGGATCACACTAAATTTGCAAACTGACTTAGGGAGAACCGACACTCATATGATAAATGTACCTATTGAAGAATGGAGTATTTTCTAATTTCTTCAAGTATTATTTTGTGGCCCCCAAAGTGTTCAGAATGTTTTCTCATGTAGGTTTCTCATAATGCTTTTTAATTTTTCTTCTTTTTTTTATTGCTACTGCAAATGAAATCTGTTCTTCTATCTCCTCTTATTTATACATAAAGCCCATTGATTTATCATTATTTATTTTGTGCCCTATTGTATTACTAAATTTCCTTATTGTTGAAGTAGTTTTACAGTTTAGTTATCTTGCAACTTTTCAGTATGAAATAGTATTTTCAGTTAAGATTATCTTAACTTGGGGCTGGCCCCGTGGCCGAGTGGTTAAGTTCGCGTGCTCCGCTGCAGGTGGCCCAGTGTTTCGTTAGTTCGAATCCTGGGCACGGAGATGGCACTGCTCATCAGACCACGCTGAGGCAGCGTCCCACATGCCACAACTAGAAGAACCCACAACGAAGAATACACAACTATGTACCGGGGGACTTTGGGGAGAAAAAGGAAAAAAAAATAGAATCTTTAAAAAAGATTATCTTAACTTCCCCTTTTAATTTCTTTTTCTTTCTTTTTAATTTCTAATTTCTTTTTCTTTTCTTAAATGCATTGGTTAATATTTCAGTCCAATGTCAAATTGCAATGTGTCAGTGGACATTATTTAATTTTTCCTGACTTCAACAAAATGCTTCTTGCATTTTCCCATAAAACATGATGCTGGGTCAATGATTTTTTTCACATTGTTTACAACGATCACATGCTTTTTCTCCTTGACCCTATAAAATGATGACTTACAGTTCAACATATTGACTTAACTTACCTTTCTAGAATAAATCCACTTGGTAATGATTTACTATTCTTTTAAGGAACTACTGAGTTTGATTTGCTAATATTTTATTTGGATTATGTTCTTTATTAGATTGGTCTGTAGTTTTCTTTGTGATCTTATCATTCCTTTGGTGTTAATGTTATACTCACTTCATAAAATGCACTTAGGGACTTTCCTTTTTTACTATGATCTGAAAAAATTTAAATAACATTAGAATAATATGTTCTCTAAAGGTTTTCTAGAATTCCCTTAGGAAAACATTGAAAGGAATAAAAGCAACTTTTGGACTACTTTCTGTATTTCTTCTTTGGAAATCTATCTGCCTAGATTTTTCATCTTTGGTTGAGTTTTGGTAGATTACATTTTTCAAAATATTCTTTCTTTTATCCAGGTTTTCAAAATTACTTGCACAAAGTTAGACCGAAAAACTCTTATGATTCTTTTTATTTCCTCTTTTTCTGTGAAGATACCTTAACACTTGTGGTCTGAGAATTTTATGAGTTCATTTCCATGACCTGAAAGGTTAAATTTTTTCTATTTTTATTTCTAGTCTTTGGAAGAAAAATTTCCATTAAAATATTAAGCTCCTTGGCTTTATTCATACTTGCCACAACACTTTCCATGATAGATTTATTCGGAGAACAATTCTATCCTTTTATGAATATTAAAGTCTACTTTAGCTGGATTTAAATGAAATTCTTTCCTAGAAGGACATCTTAGTGATTATGGTCTGAGTATTTTAACTGTGAAATAAGGTCACAAGCTCTTCACAGTCCCTCCCTGATAGTGCATAAGACATAGCTCCTGCTAGAAGCAACACTTCAAGAAAAGGCAAAGGATTTTATTTAATTTGAAAGACCACCAATAAAAGTTCATGAATTCAATCAACTTGCAAGTTATCTGCTTGAACGGAGGGTCTTAGTACATTAAGTAAACATTCCATGGACGTTGGAATTTCTTATTAACCACTCAGATTTATAATAACCAGTTTAGCTCATATAGTTCCATAAACACATTCTTTGTTTTTCCACTAGGCTTGTATTTCTCACAGGACAACAGTAAACTAATTTATTTACTTCAAATATTTATTTTCATCTATATAGAGAAGAGAGAATCTCTCTCCCTACTTTAAGAACATACAGGCAGCGTGAGTTACTGCTCTCTTCTTGAGTCTTGTAGGAGTTGGCTCTTTGTTTTCAAAAATGTTGTAACAGATGAGAAAACCAGGCCCTGGGAGGCTTCCTGTCTTTCTCTGGGCCACACAATTATTAATGGCTGAGCTGAGCATAGAGCCCAGGTTTCTGGACTCCGTCCCTCTTAGATCTGATGGTTTAGTAGTGGAGACAAATATGTGAGGCGAATACAAGGAAGTCAGTGATAATGAAAACCTGAATAGGGCCTGGAAGGTGGGGCAAGCTTCATAGGAGAATGAAGGGCTCTCCACCAGAGCGGACCACCAGAGCAAAGACCCAGGGACAGGGTGTCCACAAGCAAAGACCCAGGCCTCATCCAGAAACTGGACGGCATTATGCTCAGTGAAATAATCCAGACACAGAAAGGCAAACAGTGCATGATCTCGCTTATATTTAGAATCTAAAATAGTCAAATTCTTAGAAGCAAAGAGTAGAACAGTGGTTGGCAGGGATAGGAGAGATGAGATGCTGGTCAAGGGTACAAAGTTTCAGTTATGCAAGATGAAAGAGTGCAGGAGATATAATATACAGCATGGTGACCATAGTGAACAACACTGTGTTATACACTTGAAGTTTCCTCAGAGGGTAGATCTTAAATTGTCTTCTCACCACACACACACATACACAAGCTAATTACTATGTAGAGGTCATGGGTAAGTAATGTAGCTTGATTGTGGTAATCTTTTCACAATGTATACGTATATCAAAACATCAAGTTAAACACCTTAAATATATATAATTTTTCTATGTCAAAGTTATCTCAATAAAGTTAAAAAAAGGAAGAGAAACTCTATAGCAAGTACGGCTGGAGCAGAGGGTATGTGCCTGGAGTAGGAAAAAACTGAGGGAAAGAGATCATGGAGAGATCCTGACAGTTTTTAATCACAGGCTATAGAAATGGAACTTTTTCTCTGTGTGACGGGCAGCTTTAGACACTGGAGCACTCAAGGGGTAGACTGGGTCTCAAGGGGTAGACTGGGTCTCAAGGGGTACAAGGAGACTTATTATATATACTTTGTACTGCTTGAAGTTTTTACTATGTGCACTTATTGCTCTTTAGAGAGAAAAAAATTTAGAACAAAAATGAGTCATTAAAACCACCACAATAAAGAAAGATTATCTGAGCAGGCAACCACCAGAACGGGAAGATGCGAATCCCGTGTTTATCAATGAGGCCAAACTTCACTTAAAAGGTTCATATTTTTTCTACTTGAAGAAGCTGCCCCAGAAGGTGGCTCGAAGAAGCGATTTAACTCTGAGACCCTCTGGGCTGTTTCTCGGGTAAGGCACAGCCGGAGGAGAAAGGGCCTGAAATAATCATTATGATCTGATCATCCCCTATCAGGCAATGATTGAGGCCCCAGAGAGAGAGAAACTCAATATCCATGGTGCCATATAACCCCAGACATAAATAGTGAGGACAAAAACACCTATTAGAACAAGTCCAGCGGGGAGAACAAGTTTAGAGGAGATAATTAATTGAATCCGTCCACCAAGAATGTCAGGTTTCTTGTACTTTTGTGTATAAAGTCTGCAAGTAAGCCAGCCAGTTACTCATTACCAGTCAAAAAGCAGCTGAAGAACAGAGCTAGCTGGAGATTAGAAACCCGGGAAACCTGGGGAAAGCACATGGCAGCTGAGAGGTCTTGACCCAGATTGGCTGGAAAGGCAATGGATCCAGGAGGTTTACAATGAAATACTCACATCCAAAATCTAGTTAATAATAGAGACTTTGTGATTCTTAATCTCTGCGTAAAGATCTGACTGGATTTGAATCATGTCTGAGTTCGCATGATGATTCTGTGAAAAAGGGTATCAAGACAGAGTGACATAAGCCATCTCCATACACAACTATACAAAATGCAATGTCAACTCTTCTCTCTGCACTTAGCGGGAAGATGGCCCTTCTGTAGTCAGATTTAGTTCAAGTGATATCAGTCTTCAATTAAGTAAGAAATTTTACTTTAATAACCAACTAGCATTCATTTTTGCTTGTTTATTCCGTAGCATTTGCTGTCTTTTAAATGACTTCAGCAGGCTGCCAGCCTGTTCCTCACATTAATCCTTTCCAGCATTTGAGATGCTGCTGGAGCACGTCCTGACATTACATCATCACGTAACAGATTTTCAGTAACTAGTTTCTAAGACTGAAGGAAATAAGGAAAGAAGGAAGGAGGGAAGAGAAAGAGGAGAAGAGAGAGAAGGAATGAACAAATCAACTACAAATCCTACAGAATCCCTTCTGTTCATATATTTTCTTTGTTTTTTGCTTTACTTTCCCAGCCCAGTAACATTTATTGAGTGTGGTGATACATTTTAAAGGCTATCATATTTTAATATCACCTTATAATGATAGTAAATCTCCATAAAGCCTTCAATTTTAATTTAGAAATTTTAAGGAAAGATGAATGTCCACGGGAACAAAGTTGACAGAGGTGCCTTTTAAAAAAACCAGTACCCACGTCTGCAGTGCAGTGTCCGGGGTCACATCTGCTCTTTTCTGAGCACATTGATCAGGGATATGAAGCTATGACAGGAATTGGTGAACTTCTCAGGCAGAAGGTCATTCTGTGGAAGATGCAGAAATGATGACAGGTCAGCGATTATTTTAGCTTTGTGGTTAGATTTTGTGTGTTCTTGTTTATCAAGCAGAAGATAGTGATTGTTTTCTTCATTATCCAACAAAAGCAAGAAAGGAAACACTCCTTAACTAAAAGAAGCAGAAGAAATATTTTCAAAACTCTCTTTTGGAAGAATCTATTGAAAGGAATCAGCTAGTGGAGAAATAAGCAGGACTAAATACAACCTATAATTGTTAGCTAATAGATGCCCTGGCTTCAGCCCTGATGGCTATTTTGGTGGATTTCCTCATTATATTTCACCAAAAATTTTACATCTTGCCCACCAAACTATGAAAAGCTAAGTGTGTAGGAAATAAATGACCAAAAAATAAACAAAAACCCTATGGTTTGCTTTTGTTTTTTAGCCTTCAAATGTAAGTAGTTAGACAGCCATACTTAAATATTGACTGGCTCTTTTGCATTCACAAATAGGACATATTATATTTAAATGTCAGTGTCACCCTCTGAACTATGTCATATTTAAAGATAATTATTTCCCCTAGTTTTTAGGAGTTTAGGGATTTGCTCCAAGGTTTACATTAATAACTTTTTTCCATTAATCAATAATTTACATTATTTTTAATCATTTGTCTCTGTGAGAATCTGACAAAATCTTATGTTTACAGGTAACTATTATTCAATAATGGCAAAAATAGAAATTATTTTCCCAAGAGATTTATAATTAATTTCATGAGCATTTACAGCTCACTTCCCTGCATCTCAGTAACCTCATCTATAAAATAAAAACTTTGGAAGGGGTAATTTTAAACAATAATTCGGCTCTTAAAATATCTATCTTTCTTACATTTATATAGTTTAAACAGACTATTTTCTTTCTTAACTTGGTGGCCTACTTTAATTGGCAGCTGGAGCAAAATTTCCTTTCAACATTTATAATGTTTCACTATCAACTTTTCCTATAATTATATTCCCACATTTTATTTTATTTTTTGTTGAGATATAATTGACATATAACATTATATTAGTTTCAGGCGTACAACATAATGATTTGATATATGTGTATATTGCAAAATGCTCATCACAATGAGTCTAGTTGATATCCATCACCACACATAGTTATAATTTTTTTTCTGGTGATGAGAACTTTTAAGATCTACTCTCTTAGCAACTTTCAAATATACAATACAATATTATTAACTATAGTCTCACATTGTAAATGACATTATCAATTTCCATCCCTTTGGCCACAGAGAGTATTTCCTTTCAATGATCCATAAGCTGGTCAAACCATTGCGGAATTTTGATTATCCAAGGGATCTCTCTCTCTCCATTGAGGCAAGATTTATTCACTCAGTTCTAACACTTACCAAAGAACCACCCTCGCTTCAGAAGGTCCGAAGGCGAGCATCCCAAGTGTTCATAGTGATGCAGAGATGCCTGTCACGTAAACATAGACAACAAAGTTTAGGAACCTGTTTGGAAAGATGATTTGCTGAGTAGTCAAATGTGATAATTTGTTAAAAGTTAAATAACTAGAGTTGATAATCACAGGAAGAATACACCAAGGGTGGGCATAGCCATTCAGTAATAATAGTGTGACAGTTAGAGGAAACCTCGTTACCCCAAGTTTACTGTTAACTCGAGCCCTATCTGGTTCCCACTTCCACAGTCAGAGCTCTCAAGGACCTTTAAGTTCCTTCTTAACCAGTATCAAGCCAGTTATTTTAGAAGTAGGAGGCGGCACCGAGGTTCAAAAGAGGTAAGCGTGGGGGAACTAAAAGGAAGAATCGCACTACACAGTACAGACTAATATTTTACTTCTAAAATGTGGCGTGGCAAATACTGTAGTCTGTCCCCCAATATTCGTTATTGAAATAAATTACTAAAATGGAAACCTCCATTTTGCTGCTGGGCCAATTGTTTGGGACGTTAAAACTGCATATCTCCCAGCCTCCTTTGCTGTTGCATGTGGTCGTGTCATTACGATTATGTTTTGGCCAATGAGATGTAAGCGGAAGTTTCCTCTGGCAGCTTCCGTAATACTCCTTACGAACGAGGCGGCCTGCTTGTTGCGGCTCTTCTTCATCCCTTCCTCCTTTCTACCACCTGGAACCGAGACGGCTGGACCATGAGGATAAGGGCACCCACGAGGGAAGGCAGCCTGGTGAGGGGGGCCGAGGCCGAGTCCCTGAGCACACCTTGGATCAGGCTGCCGTATCAACCCTGCAGTGTGCACCTCTGGACTTGACTTGGAAGAAGTAAAATTCTATCTCGTTTAAGCCATTGGTATCTCAGGACTCCCTAACATGTAGTGAAACCCTGTCTCAACAAACATGGGTGGTAAGTGCAAATATAGTGGAATTTTGTGAAAGGTTTATGGAAAGCCATGTGCGGCAGATGCAAAAATGGGCTCTGAAAGTAACTAGAAAGAGTTCTAATACGTTTCTAATCTGCAGGGTCGAGAGCTAGAAGCTCAGTTGTCATCCGGCAAACCATCCCTATGGTCCTAACTGGGGACATAATCGTGTTCCGATCATAGGTCTTACTTACTGTATTAATTCCTATTAACTTCTGGGACTTAATGAAGGACATCCTGATGGCTAAGATTAATGCCCCAGAGCTACCAAAATACCTATAGGTAATTCTGATCAAGCTTTCTCCATATTTACCTCAGGAAATGTCTCTTTTCCAGAAGATCCTAAACGTGAATAGAACCACTGTGAAAGATTGCTTCTCCTGGATATGGGGGTAAAAAATTTGACTAGTGTATTTGATTAAATCATTCCAACTCAGTGTTCCACTGAGTGGATGTTAGGAGTAGACACTCTCCTGTAGTCTCAGAGGGGGTAAATATCAGAAGGTGACGGAATTTTCCACGACTTCTGTATCAATTTGGATCCGTCCAACTCTTACTGTTGGACATTGTTTTCCATTTCCTAAGTGGATCAGAGATCTCCATCGTTTATACTGATTTCCTTTGTTCATCTAAAGAATTTTGACAAAAACAAAAATAGTCTACAAACATTGAAAAGCTCTCTTCCTCAACCCCCTATTGTTATCTCTCAGGTTGACAGAAAAAAATGCTTCCTTGAATATTTTAGGATATCCTTTCTTCTCCTAGTGTCTTGTTCTTGCATGTAGAAAGCAGCTTTCTAGCTTAGTGTTGTCTGTATAAATCACACTTCGTTCACTGAAATGCAATGCATTGAGATGTTTTCTCATTTCTCCTTTTAAGCAACACCATCTCATTTCTAGCCTTGCAGTCACTAACTGCAGTATTTTTTTCATTGTTTTCTCACACACTAATGGCATTGTCCATTTCTAGTTTCAAATCCTTACTTGCCTGACTTGGCATTAATTTGTTATCTTGCTTCACTATGTACCATTGCTAGTGGGGGTGTAAAATGGTACAGCCACTGGGGAAAATGATTTGGTACTTCCTCGGGAATTTCAATGGAGAGTACCGTATGATCCAACAATTCCACTCCTAGGTAGACACCCAAGAGAAATGAAACTTTTGTCCACACGAACCTGTACATGAATGTTTATAGCAGCATTATTCATAACAGCTAAAATGTGGAAACAACTGAAATTTCCATCAACTGACGAATGGATAACAAATGTGGTGTAATTATACAATGGAATGTTATTCAGCCATACAAAGGAATGTAGTACTGACATGGGTACAACATAGGTGAACATAGAAAACATTATGCTAAGTAAAAGAAGTCAGACACAAAAGGCCATATGTTGTGATTCTATTTTTATGAACTGTCCGGAACAGGCAAATCTATAGAGACAGAAAAGAGATTCATGGTTGCCAGGGACTTGGGAAGGGAGGAGAATGAGAACAGAATTTTTTTGGGGGGTTGTGATAATGTCCTGTTATTAGATAGTGGCGATGCTTGTACAAGTTGGTGAATATATTAAAAATCACTGAATTGTAAATTTAAAAATAATAAACTATAAAATATATATATAAACTTGCCACCTCACTAACTAGAGACATTCAATCTGAGAAGGGTATGAGATGAGAGATTGGAAGAGAAAAATAATCTGATAGATATGGTGTCATGCCATCCTGAGCAGAAAGAAAGGGAAATCTTTCTAGTCCCCTTTCCCTTCCTTCTCAAGCCCTATTCTTCCTGAAGCTGCACTGGGAAAGGAGAAGCAGCCTGTGTGTGGCAAGTGTGACAGAGGACATAAAATCACTCGTTACACCCAGATCTGTCACCAGAGTGTAAAAATTCAGAATAATCACTCCAGGCTGGCCGTGGCCGTTATAGAAAGTGACAGGAAAGGGACGAAGAGCAATATTTGCTAGCTGGTATTAATAAAGAGCTAAGGCTCATATGACATGTCAGCCCATAAACATCTCATTCCAATCTATCCAAATGAAAGCCTGCTAGACACAGTTAAAACCATCCCATGTGCATCCCTTTTGTTGAAATGACCTCTACAGCTGGATCCCTTGATCCAGACCTGAGCACATGCCCTTCAGTTCTATGCTCTGTGGTCATAAGAGACCTTCTCACTTTCCTTCCAGCCGTGCAAGGCTGACCAGCATTGTTCCAGAGAGAAACCAGTTCCAGGCTGCATTTTGGAGCAACAGCCCATTCCTTTGTAGCTAATAGACCTAATGGCCTTACAGGGAAAAAGTGGAGAACTTTGCTGAGGAGCCAGAGACCAGCGGGCAGCTGACTACGCTGGATGTGGAGCTGCAGCCACTGGCAGGAGAAGTCAATGTCTCGCCCCCCTGCCGGATGATGCCCAGACCTCACCCATCATCCATGTCATCTCTACTGCCATTCATACTCGTTGAGCAATTGGCTAGAAACCTTCCCAGCCCTCCTGCTATTTGCCCCAGATGCTTCAATCTGGCAATGCTGAGCTCTTTCTATTCAGGCAGTGAAGTGGGAGCAATCTCTTTCCTCATCTCAATCTTTATAGATCTAGGGCAGAAACGGGTAGTTTCCGTCTTGCATTTCACAGCTTGGGAACTATACTAGGCAACCTGGCCCTTGAGACAAACAGCCTTGATTCTTCCTCCCCAGGGCAATTGATGTTATTAACCCCTTTGAACTTCAAATCCCTTCTCTGTAAAATGACAATAATAATACCTAACTCAAAAAGTTGTTTGGATTAAATGAAAGACAATTACTGCAGAACATCCGGCCCAGTGCGGCCTCACTGTCTATTTACAATGAATGCTGCCAATATTATTGAGGTTCTTGTTTGAATTTTTAACTACCAATTCACTAAAAATCAATTCGTGAAATAAACACTTCGTGGAATGACTAAAATTTACAAACTGCAGTTTTTAGCAATTTTAATAAAAATATTTTATTTTTGATTACATGTAATCAAATAAATTCTTTTGTATGTTCTTTTGTATGTTGGCTTAACTAAGCTTGATTGGTTACCTGATAAAATAATTCTAATCAAATGCTAAAATGATGGTAAATCATAAGTTCAGTGAAAATGGCAATATGAACTGCTTTTTCCATCCAAAATTTTGGCGTTCAGTATGTGACTTTTGATCTTTTCAGATGCTTTGTATGAAATTATTTTTTCCAAATTTAAGCACATTTAGAATTATTTTACCAATTCCCCAAATGGCATGTCAGCCTTAATTTACATTTTTAGCAAGTGATTTTTAGTTTAACTAATTTAAATTGTAAAATAAAAAAAATTCAAAATTAAATTAAAATTCATTTACAATTAGAACTAAATTGAATTTTCATTAAATTAAAATTTTAAGTTAAATTTAAAGAGTATCTGAAATCAGTCAGAGTTAGCCAAGAGTCCTATCAGAGATAGAATGGTGATATTTTGGTTTCTAACAAGAATTTCAGAAACAGAAAGATGGGTAGCAGTTTGCGGAAACTTAAGAATATAAAACTGTTCAAATCAATAGAAAAAAGGTAAGGATTTTTTAGAGGAGAAGACTTTAATGAACTGGATGATTTGTAATTAATTTGCTATTTACATTAATTTGATATTTATTCACGATCAATGTAAAATTGTAAAGGAAAGATAAGAAAGCTAGATAGAAATCCAAAGAATATTAAAATTTAGATGCTAGAATGCTGGCAAACTGAAAATGTTTGAAATTTTGAAAGAAAAATTAATATAAACTGAAAAAAAATTTGTACTTGAAATGCTAAATATCAACTGTGTTCAGAAAAATATATTTAATCATCCTAACTATATTTGGACATTTTTCTAAAAGTTGTTAAGCCACTTCTTTTAGAACTGTGAATGCTCAGCATATTCATCTAGGAGCTCCGAAGGAGAAGGAAAATCAGTGATTTAAAATGCCTCCTCATTCCACCTCCTTCTGCACGACCTGGAGAGGAGAGGATAGAGCCCGTTCCAGAGAAGCATGGACAGAGGCCTGCTAAAATAACAAGACTGTCCAGAGCCTGCTGGACTCCAGGGAGCTCTACCCATGTCTTCCCAGCCTCCTGATAGAGAGCCTCTCCGCGTCCCAGGCCCCTGCCACAGCGTCCATAGGGTCTGACTTGGGAATCCCACCTCTCCTCCCAGGAAGCAGAGGAAACCCAACAGAAAGAAGGCAGCCCCTGAGCCAAGCCTTGTTCAGCCATCACTCCCCAGCTCCCAGTCGGTAAGTAAGGAAAGAAGGAAGTCACCAAATGGTCAAACTGACAAAGAACCATATTTACTGACATAGCAAAAGAATAAAACAAAATGTTTTGCAAGCTTTAAAAGCAATGGCTAGACAACTTTTAGGAAAATGTCCAAATATAGTCACTACTGGTTAAATATACTTTTATGAACATAGTACAGAGTTCTTCCCGTGGCAGTGATCTGTGTGGTGAGCTGGCCGGGCCCAAGGATTCCAAGGACGCATATGAGGGAAACGCCGAGGCTGAAACAAAAATCAGAATCCCAGATTCCATCCAAAGGAGCACACGGAGGAGAGATTGCAGAGGCGTGGACTAAAGGAACCAGGACAGTAAGAAGGTGAAAGGCAGTGACTGGAAGCTGAGATGAGATGCTACACAAGGTCAGAGACACAGGATGAAATTGGAGTTTGCATAAGTTCCAGAGACTGGGTCAGTTATTACCTGGTGTGGGGAGGGCTTGTTGCAGGGAACTGGGTTGGTTTAAAGATAGGAGCATAGAGTTAACATGCTCCTTCCTGTAGCCCAGCAGGGAGATTGCTTCACGCATCTCCTGGGCAGCTCTACTGGATTTTATTTCCCCTTTACTGAGGGCCCTTACTGTTCACCTGGAGGAGGCGCAACAGAAAGATGCATGGGCCTTGGGATCTGGAACCAGAATGGCCTGAGACTCTTTGAAATCATTTACTGTCTGTGAGATCTTGCAAAATTTACCAAATTTCCCCAATGGGAAGCATCTGAAATACAGAAATAATTATACCGACTTCATAGAGTTGCCGAGAAGACCATGTGAGATCAGATATGCAAAGTGCTGGGAACAGGGCTTGATAAACGGTGGAAGCTTAATAATAATGGTAGCAACCCCCTTGCCTTTAAAAAATCCCCTCCGGGCTTGACTTTCCTCCTTACTTTTGATGTATCTGGCCTGATCACACTTCCTTCAAGAAAACCAATCTCCTTAAACCCAGAAGTGAAACACTGGGGTTGAGTTATGCATGGGGTTCTACATGATTGAGTACTTGTGGTTTCTTACTTATCTGAGTCATTTGTACTTGTATATTCCACCACTGACTTTCGTACTGACACACAGATAAGATTAAACCTGTTTTATTCATTAGAAAAAAAATTCCCTTGTTTATTTTGACAACTTTGTAAAAACTGGCACGAGTCATTTTCCATAATCATTCCCATTTTACTGATGTTTTATGATTTATAATTACCAATCATGGCAATCTCTTATGGTTGGCAGCATGGAAAAAAATAGCTGCCAAGTGTCCAGCTGGCTGACTCTCTGCTAAGGCAGTTGCATTTCTGAAACATCCAATGCCAGAAATTAGATCTTGTGACAAAATCATACGAATCTAGTAGCTAGTCTCAGAGTAGTTTCTAAGGAATTGTTCTCTGAAAATTCCCTGAAGTTTAATTTCCTTACATCTTTTCAGCCTTTTAATTAGGCATGTAGTTATGATCTCTAGCCTAGAAATAGGGGAAACTCGTTGGTCCTGATTGCCTCCATGCACCATTTCCCAATGCAGTATCAGGATCGCAGTCTCGGGCACACCCAAGGCACACTGTGTTGAGTAATGTGTACCAAAGGCTGTGGTCACGAGACTTCTCACTAAGGGTTTATGTACACACTATTGAAGAGATTCCCAATATTTAGCACCTCCATGCAATGAGTCCAGAAACTAATAAAATTATTGGGAACACCTGATTAGAGAATGAAGCAATCTGAATGCTTACTCTTTCAGGATATTGAGAACTTGGAAATGGTTGTTTTTGAGATGCCATGTGTAAATTGTTATCAGAGAAGGCTTTTCTTAGGGCAGAAGGGGAAAAATAGTAGACAGAGAAATTGCCTTTCCCCCAGTGAGCAGAGAGTCAGGAGAGGGTTAGGAGACGGGGCAGAAAGAACAGAGGCACACGACCAACATTGTCCCACTCACTTCGCTGTCATGTGCTTCTCTGTCCCAACGCTTCTTTGAGTTGTTTTCTGCAGCATCTCGTGTGGGAGAAGGTGGTTCCTCAACCCGAACATAAACCCGTGCAGAGGGCACAAGGAGCAGTAGGAGAGGGGCTCGTTTAGCTGCTCAAAGCGCTCGAATTTTCCAGAGTAAAGGCAACGTCATCTTCTGAATATCAATCTTTCGAGATTATTTCTATTTAACTGGTTTCCAGAATGGATATAAACTAACTGATTAGCATGTGATGGTCTAAATACCATTTTTCGAAGGGAAAATGCAGGTACATTGAGTTTCACTGTGCTGAGCAGCCTTGGCAAAGCACATCATTCCAGTAGTCCAAGTTCAGCGGCGTGAGATGGCAGCAACTCGAGCATTTAGCGTCTTGTCTTTTTCCTTTTTTCTTTTCTTTCTTTTCTTGGAATAAATGTAAAGTCATAGTGTGAAGATAATAAAATAGTCTATTGGAAAATTTAACATTTATTGAACATTGATGAATTCTCTAGTTGCTTAGCACTTCTTATCGAATAACCCAGAGTGCCCACTCTTAGCTATCGTAACATAAACGCATAACACCTTTTGTTGGCCTAATAGATTATAAAGTCATTTCCAATTTAAAGACATAAAGATGACAATTCGTGAGAAACACTGTTTGGTCACACTGTATCTCTCTGGTTGTTGTTAGGACAAAACTTCCTGCTTCAGACCTGTAAAAAGATCACCAAGGGGGCCGAGAATAGAGGAGGAAACTGTGGTTTCAGTTATGAATGCTCATCCATAGTGCTCGCCCCAATCAAGGTAGCTGTGGGGTTCCCCTTCCTCCACGTATAAGCTGTTGCACGTACTTCCTGTTAATTGAATTGGCAGCTCAGTGAGATGCAGACCCTGAAACCTAGAGAAGCCAGGAACTATTTAGCAAGACACCGCCCTGGACCCAGAGTCTCTCGTGCTGTCATATTTGCATACCTTGAAATTAAATAAAAGAAAGTCCGGATCTAGATAGAGAAGCACTTGGAAATATTATCCTTTAAGTTATTTGCTTAGTTTCTAACAGATGTTAATCTCCGGGTTTTATCTGTCAGTGGCGGTCTATGCCAGAGCCAACAGGGAGCTCTTTGTGAAAGCTGCTGTGCCCTGTCAGCAGGGAGGGTGGTCTGGCTCACGCCCAGGCTGGGGAGGCAGCGCTGGGGTGCCGTCAGGACTGGCCCTTGTTTGGATCAGGCCATTTCTCAGCCTTGCTATTGGCCTGCAGAGCAACTTCCTGCTGCCATGGGACAAACCCGTGTCCTGTTGGCTGGGCAGTACCAGGTGTCAAGAATCCTCCAGTCACCATCAAACTGGGTCATCATCACACCACTTTTACTGTCTGACACGGCAAGCGGCCATGGACACCTCAGCACATTTCTGGAGGAAAAGAATAAGTTTAAAAGATCGTAAAGGATTTGTTTGTATAGCTCTCAAGCCCATCATAAAACTGCTAAAGGCCATAGTATTTGCACACAGTCAGGGAGAGAGAGGTAAAGGGCAAATCACCTTCCCTTTAGAATAGGAGGGAAAAAGGACGTGCTGTATGGCACAGATAATTAAGAAAGCAGCCAGACCTCTTGGAAGTTGGTGCTTTTTGAAATAAGAAATTTCCAAATGCAAACTGGTCCTGATGGCAAGATGAATTTCTCCTGGCGCCCCTGTGCATTCTGGACACGGCATCTTTATTGGCTAAGGCATGGGGTTGCTCCCAAGCTGCAGCTTGCCAAGGACACCTTAGCATGTCCTGCCTTACCTCTCCCCACTCTCCAGAGTTCAGAAAGAAAAGGATGCAGTCTTGGCTCATCCATTGCCAGCCACAGAAGATAAAAGTGTATTCGAGGCAGTCGTGTCTTCCCCCTCAAAGCAACAGAAGTCTAATCCAATGCAGAAGGAGACACTCATCCCTCAGCAATGAGTGTCCTGTGTGAAATAACCCAAAGGAGTGCTCACCTGGGTCCTAAGAAAAAATAATCCTTTTTATAATAAAGTGATTATATATAAAGAGTGTATTCTCCGAGATAATATTTAGACTCTGCCCCAAATCCTAATTGCTCTGACTCTCTCTAGCAGGCTGTCAGCAGGTCAGCTTCAGGTGCTGGGCCTGGCCCTCTGGCCCCCTCTCTGAGAAGAAGGTTCCTTCCATCCCACCCGAGTTCCTGGGGAGAGAGGGAAGGAGGGCAGTCACGCAGTCTTCCGCATGCGGAGAAACTTCACAGAGGACCTGAGACACCCCTTTCTCTCTTCCTCTAACTCTCCTCCCCACTGGCAGCATCCCCAGAAGATATGCCAAACAGTTGATTGCAATGTTGCTGTTACTGTTCAGCAAGTATTTCAGATAATTCCTGGCTTTGAATCAAAAAGATCCTGGTTTGCGGCCAAGGAGCTGAAAGGCAAATCTGGGGTAACCTTGATTTACTGAAACAGTTTTCTTAGTGGTACTGTATAGTGGTACACCTGGACTTTAGAACCAGCCTGAGTCCAGATTCTCTTGCTTTCGCTACCTACTGACCTTGACTTTCATGGAAACTTCCACAGCCTCAGCTTCCTCATGTGGAGTGAGAGAAATTCAAGAATTAAAGAGATAATCTATATGAAGATCTTATGATGTTCCTGGCACATAATAATTGTTTAATAAATGTTAGTTATTATTGATAAATTCCATGCCTATAAAATCTCCCTACCAACAATATCACATTTATGGGCCAAAAAAATATTAACAATAGCAAAATCCTCAACAAGTTTTGGAAGAGTAAGACTGAGATGGAAGAAATGAAACCTCTAAGTAAAATAAATGTGTTAAATAGCATATGACAAAGCCAATATTTTTCTATGAAAGGACTTAATACTTTCTAGTCAACATGAAATCAGGAATTCAGTGGAATTAATAAAGGCCAAACCTCAGAACATAATATCTGCAGCCCTGGCATTGTCATTTGAGCCTAGTAAAATCATTGATCTTCTCACAACCGGCTGTTCCTTTATACGAATGAATATTGAACATGCTCTTTGGGTCCCAGTAAAAGATACTACAGATACAAAGTATTACTCTGATTGTTAACGTCCCCTCTGTTATGGGTTGATCGTGTTCTCCTAAAAGATATGCTTAAACCCTAACCCCCAGTACCTCAGAACGTGACTTTATTTGGAAGTAGTCTTTACAAACATAAATTAAAATAAAATCATCAGGGTGGGTTTTAATCCATGTAAGCACACGACATATGTTCTTAAATAAATGCGAAATTTGGACACAGAGAGAGACGTGCACCCGTAGGGAACTCCATGTGAACATGAAGAAAGAGAGCCAGTTGACCCATGTGTGAGCCAAGGAACATCAAAGATTGCCAGTAAACTGGCAGAAGCCAGGAGAGAAGCAAGGAGGAGACTGCCCTCTGAGCCTTGAGAAGGAACCAACCCCGCCAACACCTCCATCTTGGATTTCTAGTCTCCAGAGCTGTGAGCCAAGAAAACCACTTCGTTTGTAGTGTCTTGTCACAGCAACCCTAACAACCTAATATACACGATAATCTTAACCATGATTATATTAAAAATTATATTGATCATATTGAAAATTATACTGAAGACTCACAGATCCCCAGCCCAGCAAAATAATGCACTCCCTTAAAGTTCCGCTTGTTTTCTTAAACTCTTCTTGCTGCTGCACCAGCAGCAGGCTGGACCTCTCTTGTCGTTTCTGCGTTGTTTGCTATTTTATGTTCGCTTAGGTGCCCACTAGCTTTTCTGTTTTTATTGTTATTCTGTTTTTCACCCTGTTAAATCTTTAAAATGATTGACACACAGTCTTATTTTGTATTTCACAAGTTAAGACCGAGAATCAGCTTGTTCTGGAAAGCAAGTGGTGGGCTCAGCTTGAAGCAAACACACTTAACTCCAGGCATTCGCGAGGTCTACACAGGCTCCCAGAGGCACTGGGTTGGTTCAACATTGAATGTGTGTGGAGTCAAGTTAATTACGACCCAGTGTCTTACCTACCCCATCCCTCAGACTGACTTTCACCTTGATCATGATTCCAGCTGCTAACATGACATCTATCTGATCTTTTCTCCAATAAGACGATGAGTATCATAGAAGACGTCTGCCATTTTTTGGCTGTCCGGCATCCAAAAGCTCACTGCAGTCAACACCCTAATTTCCCTTTAGGGGAAGTCCCTGACACTAACATCGTTTTTGGGAAATTCCCCAGCTCTGACTGCCTCCTCCAAGAAACGAAGGGACTCTGATCCTTCCCGGCCCCTTCGTGTAGCGAGGGAGTGGGCGTAAAACCAGAATTCAGCCCAATGCACCCTCCTGTCTAGGACTTTGACTCCCGACAAAATAACAAATCTTTTTGGATTTCAGACTCATCCCAGCAGCAACACAAAGACCAGATGGTTTCTACATCATGGTTCCTGCTGCCAAGCCTCTAGAACTGCCTGAAACTGCCAGTTTCCCACGACGGTGCTCCAGCCTCTTGTTCATACTTGAGCCTCTGCTATGCTTCCAATATATTCTGGCTTCCTTTTTCTTTTTCTTTTCTCTTCTTTACTTTCTTCCTTCCACCCTTCCTTTCTTTTTTTTCTCTTTCTTCCCACTCCCTCTTCCCTCTCTCTTCCCTTCCTTCCTTTCTTTCTTTTTTGACTTAAGATGACCAGGGATCATCTCTGTGACTTGCAGCCAAGAAACTTGGCAGAGTCAAGGGATAATGAAGACAGAGTACCAGACTAAGGTGCAGCTTCACCTCATATAAGCAGTGGGATATTAGGAAAATCTCTTAGCCAGTCTGAGCCTCTTTGCTCATGTAGAATGTAAGTCTGAGATCTGCTGTCCTAGCCTCTGAGGCTTGTTGTACAATCAGAGAAAGCTCTTTGTTACCGTTAAGCATGATGCAAATGCAATGGGATAATGATGGTGATGATGATACTAAAGATGGTGAAGATATTCCATTAGAATCTCATTAGATAAATACACAGGAGAAAGAGTATATAAATGTGAGATGTAAGGTAAAATACTTAATTTACTTTAAGAAATTACATAATAGATTTCTTTCTTGTGTATTTGAATAAAATATTTGAAAATCACATTACATTTTAATGCAGAAAGAGAGTCATTCTGTTACCTCACAAAGATGGGGTTCTCTTACCCAATATGCATTTAAAAAAAGCCAATTGTTACAACACCAGCTTTTAGGAAAAGAATACAGCTTCATTGTGAGATCGATCTACAAGAAGACAGGAGGCAATGCTCTCAAATCTGTCTCCCCATCCAAGGTATGGGGTAAAGGTTTCAGGGAGCAGGGAGGGCCGACTGGTATGAGGAAGCACTGGCAGCATGAGTTTCGAGTGGCAGATCAAAATCTCCTCTTCTGTGCATGCTCCTGGCTGGCTCCCTGCTCCTGAAAAATAGCTTTAACATCCTATTGTTAAGATGGGGTCAGTTATGGGAGGTTAATTACCTGGAAAAACACAGTAAACAAGGGAAAATTTGTCCTGCAGGTTGAAGTCACTGTCTTCTCCCTTGATAAGAGTTTCTAGACATTTAGAGTCATCCTCCCCTTCCTGGCGCAGAGAGGGAGGCACCCTTATAAATGGGGATTTCTCTTATGTAAATTTTGTAAGGGCAACTTATATTTCCCTTACAAAAGGGTAACTTCTACTAGATTTTCAGAGCTTTTCCTGTGTCTGCTGTTTTTTAATAATCATCAGCTTGGGCCTGGCCCCGTGGCCCAGTGGGTAAAGCTCTGTGTGCTCTGCTTTGGCAGCCTGGGTTCGTGGGTTTGGATGCCGGGCATGGACCTACTCTGCTCACCAACCACGTTGTGGGGGTGTCCCACATACAGAAAAATAGAGGAAGATTGGCACAGATGATAGCTCAGGGTGAATCTTCCTCAGGGCGGGGGGGAATCATCAGCTCAAAATAGCCCTTATGCCAACGAAGGCTGCATCCTTGTCAACACTTGCCATGAGCAGTTATTTTAAATTCCAGCTATTCCGGTGGGGTTTCGCGTAATCTCCTTATAGGTTTAATTTGCATTCCCTGATTCAAAGCACACCAAAGAGAAAAATTACATCATTTTTCGTTATTTACACTCAGGGATAGGCAGAGAGACAAACTGTACTCAAAGAGAGCTCGACACATTACAACCTTGCCCTCAAAATGAACACACATACCTGAATCTGCATGTGTGTAGGAGACCAAGTGTATGACTGAGGAGTTCTTCAAACAGCTCCTACGCAGGATTCAATGCTCATGAAAGGATATGTAATAAAAAGGAGCTAATTTGAAACTTACACGTATTATTAAAATTCAACAATAACCACAACAACTGTTTAGAACCTAGAATGACAAAATTTTTTTTCAGGAAGGAGTATTTTATCATGAAGTTTGTTAAAACTGCCTGTACATGGAAATATTCAAGAGCAGACCACCTAGCTGATTTTATTTTCATTTTAAAGACAATACACTGACTTCTTGCCTGCACTCAGAGTGGACTACTCTCACTGCCCCATCCTTAGTTGCCACTAAGGGGATTTAATGCCTATTTAGGGATGCTAACGGGTTAAGAGTTGAAGATTTGCCGGTGCTTTATCTCTGTACTTATGCACACTAACAGTATTAATTGTTTCTATTGATATTTACTAAACCAAGCACTAAGTTGTAAATCAGGTGTTCTCTGTGTTTTCTTTGCCTTCTTTCTGATCTTAGAGGAAAAATTTTCAGTCTTTTACCATTATGATATCTACTGTGGACTTTTCATATATGGTCTTTATTATATTGAGGTTTCTATTCCCATTTTGTTGAGTGCTTTTATCATGAAAGGGGTTTTGAATTTTGTCAAATATTTTTTCTGCATCAATTGAGATGATTGTGTCATTTTTTTCCCTTCATTTTGTTGATGTGGCGCATTACACTGATCAATTTTTATGTTGAACCAACCTTGTACTCCAGCGATAATTCCCTCTTGGTCATGGTGTATAACCCTGTTTCTTTTTTTTTAAATTTTTTTCCTGATGCCCTAAATTATTTCCACTTCCCTTCCCAATTTATCTCCCCTAGTTTGAATGGGTTTCTGTGCCTTACAAACTCAAAAGGCCTAGTGTGTAGTGGATGCCAAAAAAGTGTTACCTTTGTACCTAAATTTACTGGGTTCTTTGTTGACTCAAAGTGGAAACTCTTTCTTAGAGTCTAGTGAGAGTCAAAACATCATACTAATACCAGTGGCTCTTATTCAAGTGATTTAGAGGATCAAAAAAAAAAAATGAGAGAACTCTTTTTTCAGAGGTACTGGTAAGGGACTGGATCCTTGGCATCATTAGCTGACCTCTCTCTTTATTGCCGCTGAGTTTGCTGGTTGGCAAATGGACATGATGGCGACGGAACAACATTGAACTAGGTGCAGAAGGGAGAAATCAGAAGTAGGAATATGGAAGACAAAGGCATTGAGACGCCAAATGATGGTCTAGTAAGATTGCATGTGACAATATTCCTGTTTTTCCCCCAACTTTCTTTTGATATTGTATCAGTTTTATGGCAATTATTTAATCTCTTTACTATGATATACCTTGTAGAATGTGCTATACTGGATTAACATAGTAATACTCCTTTACTTACTATTAATAAGACTTTTTCAAAAGTCTTGGACACGGTAATAAAACAGAAAGTAAAAAAGTACTAAACAGAAACTACTTTAAGCTAATGCACAGGAACGTCCTTCACAGAACGGCAGGGGTTAGTTAACGGAGGCTGGAATTCTGCACTGCTGATGAAGCATGATATTTAAGAGTTGACTTGAATTATCTATGAGGTTTCAGTGTTGAGCTCTAAGAAATAATATTTTATACAATTATAAGGTGAGAAAGACTGTTCAAATATTATTTATTGCCTTACAATATTTAGCACTTTATTTAACTCTCAGTAATTACTATTATTTACTAGAGTTAAAGAGTTAAAGTATTCTATGTAATAAGAACTATTATAAAGTTATTTATACATACCATATGTAACTTTATTACTATATAATAATTCAAATATTAACTATCCGAATTCATATACATCATCCACTGCATAATAATACATAATATTTCCCCCTATATAATTATTAGGATTTAGTTGTATTAGTATTTTGTTCTAGCAGTACTACAATTAGTAATCATTTACTAAATAATAAATATGTAGAAAATGATTTTAATTGTATGGGAAGATTCTCCCATCTCTCCCACTCCACTCCCAGGCTAGGATCCTTAGAAGACTTGTGCTGTGGTTACCGCATTTCCATGCTTCTCTGAGAGATCTACAATTAGCGATACTTGAGCTGAGTCTTGAAGAAGGAGTAAGAGTTAGGGAAAGAGAGTGTGAAGGGCTTTCCAGGGAAGGGCCAACAGATTTGAATACCTAGAGATGTCTGGCACCTCCAAGGGTGGTTGGTTGGAATGGTTGAGGGCTGGCTGGTCTACCTCTGTCGCTCTTCATAGTCTCACATCCCTGGGACTCTTTCCACGTGGCTTCTCTCTTCAGCAAGATAGTCAGACTTCCTTAACAGGGACTGGCTTCCAAGAAGACAGGGGCAGGATTTTCCAGGCCCCTTAAGGGGTAGATCAGAATTTGCAGTCATTTCTGCCACATCCTGTTGGTCAATGCAAGTGACAAAGCCAGCATCGTTTCACAGAGAAAATAATCAGTCTTCACTTCTTGATGAGAGGACCAACATATGTCTATAAGGATGGAAAGAATTGGATTCTACTATGTGAAACACGATTGTTCCTCGAGACTTGGAAATGCGGACATCCCAGATTAGCCACATCCCTTCTATTTTTAAATTTCATTATGTTTTGGACTACCTTATTCAATAATTGTGTTTCTTTTATTATATGAAGAAGAAAAAGAAAAGAAAAGAAAAAAGAAACCCCTGCCAAGGAAATCTGCCTTTTAATTTTCCCAAACTAATTAAGAATATACTCATCTCATCTATTTCACGTTATCCATAAAAAGGTCAAAAGTTAATAGGAATTTACCTATGCCTGATAGAATATTTATTTCAGTAGCAAAATCATATAAAGTATCAAATTTCAGACATCTCTTGTTTATACGAATAATCTTAAAGAAACTGTCTAAAACAGAGTTGTGGCTCATTAGATGAATGATTTTTAGTAGATTTTGTATTAGATGGAGTTCAGTTCTAGAAAACAGACAACACTTCAGGTGCTTACGAAGAAAAGGATTTAATACAGTGAGTTAGGTACATATGAAGTCACTGGAAACGTTGGAGGAACAAGATCCGGGATGCTGTACACCAGCCCCACAGAACTGGCCCACCAAGGGATGCGAACCATCATAATCAGGAAGCTGGCAGGTCTAGAAGCCGTGGTCTCAATTGGGCCATCATCATGGTCATGATATAGGGAAAGCGCATTTCCTACAATTGTCGACTGGGATCCGAGGATGGGGAATCTACCGCCTCAACTGTTGGCTTCAGGACCACACACGTGTAATGAACTGTATAAGGACACATACAAATTAAAAATAAGAAAAAATAGTTTAATTCTTCCTATTGGAAAGAGTGAAGCACCTCTCCCTCTCCCTTTTCTTAGAGCATTAACTTTAGAAAACTCGTAATTTCTCTGCTTCTTTGAAACATATGTAACTCTTTTTACAAGCTAAATATGCCTCACCAATGTTCTAACCCAGGAATTTCAAGGACCTGGAAACCAACTCTTTGAAATACTATCATCAAGGAAGATAGCGCCCCCATCTCCCAGTTTCTGTGGGAGGGTAGGAGCCAAACTTCAGCTGGCGCCTGGCTCCAAGTTGCAAACCTACCTTCTGTCATAATGATGTGAAAAAATGTATTTTTCCTTTGGATAAAGACAATGAGCAAACACAGGTGGCTGCTCCAATTACCAGGTGAATTTAGGATCGACTTTGTGTGATAAATGGTGCTGTCTGGTCCTCTTACTTGAGGACTAGTTGCTGCTTACCTTGAGAATGTGTAGAGAATGGGTTGTGTCTGCCCGGCTATATGAAAAGGTGAGATTGCTTTCTGTCTGCAATCTCCTAGCGGATTGTCTGTGACTCACATCGGATTCTGGTATATGCTTATTCCATAATAAAACTGTTTTCTTTCTCTTCCACCCTTATGGAGAAGTTTTCTGGGTTGGCAGGAGATGTTTCTATATTTCCCCAACACTTAACGTGGCACTGCTTCTGTGTCTCTGTCCCCACTGATTTTTTTCACTAATTCAAGTTTTGCATGAGCGTGTCTGATAGGCAAAACTAAAATCACACCCAGAACCCTAATTCTGGGTGAGCCTGGGAAATTTAGTTTTTAGCTTTCCAGTCCCTACAATATATGTTTCATGCAAAAAAGTAAAGTTCTGAATTTCTAGACAAGTAGTGAATACGGCATTATAAAAATTATGTCGTTTAAATGAGCTTAAATGTTTCCTTTAAATCTTGGAGGAACTCCAGGATCTGATTTTTTCTAGCCATGAGCTGCAACTGACACCTGCCTCAGTACACACCAGGTGTCAGAGATAATGAATGGCCGGTTTTGAGCGTCTGCCCTGCAGCAGGCCCTGAGCTGATCACTATTTTTAGCTTTCACAACAGCCCAGCAAGTTGAGCATAATTTTTTGGGTTTCACTCGTGAAGAAATTAAGTGAGTTTCAAACAGATGGCATGTCCTGTCTGAAACCATACGACTAGAAAGCAGAAGACTGAAGATTTAAATATAGACGTTTGATCCATTCCCCTTCTTGTTTCGTGATTTCCTCTTTCCCCCTACAGGATCCTAGACAAACCCGGTGGGGTTTACTCCTGCCATACCACACAAGATCTCAATATTATTATTAGAGTTAATAAAATGTCTTCAAGATAAAGAGGTTGAGGGGCCGGCCCTGTGGCCAAGTGGTTAAGCTGGCGCACTGCACTTTGGCCGCCCAGGGTTTCACCAGTTCGGATCCTGGGAAAGGACCTAGCACCGCTTGTCAGGCCATACTGAAGTGGCGTCCCACATAGCAGAACTAGAAGGACCTGCAACTAGAACATACAACGATGTGTTGGGGGACTTTGGGAAGAAGAAGGAAAAAAAAAGTGATTGACAAGAGATGTTAGGTCAGGGCCAATCTTTAAAAAAAAAAGGGGGGGTAAAAAGGTAGAGAATTTTCCAGATGTGGCTAAACTCAGCAGATGCTCCTTCTTCTCCCAGCCCATGCCTGACCACGTTCCTGGATGGACGACAGTGGGAGGCAAGGCAGCCTCAAAGCCTGGCTCCACCTGTCCCCAGCAGGACCGTGTAGGGTAGGTTACTCAACTTTCAAATTTGTAAAACAGATGAAAACAGAGTCTGCCTCACTAATTTGTAAGGACTCAATGAGATCACACACACAAAGCGCCTGCTCCGTACAATGCACCCAATAAAGTTTAGCACTCGAGACGAGTCCATGATGATCCATCTCAACAGCTCCCAAAGCAGCACAGCAGAACTTTGCCTCAAGTACCTGTCAGTCATTGGTGTAAGTGCGCCCTCTGGAAAACAGGCAAATAAGCACCCATGTTCGGTCCTCCATGGGACAACCCTTTGAACATTCGAAGACACATTTTCCTATATCTTCCCTCTCCAGGCTAATACTGCACAGTCCCCTCCACTGACTGTCATATGGTTGTCAGCCCTATGCTATCCTGTTTGCCCTTTAGACACTCTCTAGTTTGTCACTCAGATCAATGTGGAGCTCGGAAGTGAACACAATATTCCAGATATGCTATGCCAACACAAAAAATGTAAAGTGTTAACCTCCCTTGGTCTAGGTACAATTTAACTTAGCCTAACATGGCAGTAGCTTTGAACAGCCTCATTACCCTGTTCACCCCTATGAAATAGTATCTGCCAACGTCCCCTGCCCAACACACTCAAGGATTTACATACGAACTACTCTTTAGCCAGTTCTCCTCAGTTGTATATTTGGAAATTGTTTTTAATGTTGGCATTTACATTTTATTTCACAACAGTTTTGACTATCGTGTCAGTCTATAAACAGCTTTTGAATCTTGATTTCATTATTTAATACATCAGCAAGCTCTCTGGACGAGGCAGGATTAGGTTTAGCTGTGAACATCATGACACTAAGATACCATAACTTAAACAAAATAGAAATTTATTTCTATCTTATGTGAACAGAGAGCATAGATAGACACTTCAGGACGAGAGTGAGGACTCTGATGATCAGGGATCTCGGTCCCTTCTGCTGGCTACTATCATCCTAAACACCTCCTTTGCTTCATAGTCCAAGACGCAGGCTGGAGCTTCAGCTGTCACATGTACTCTCCAGCCAGCAAGAAGCTCATCTCCGGTCCATTTAAGATGACCGTCCAAAAGTGCCACTCGATATGGCATTATATGGACTATACGGCCTTGAGAAATGATTTCTTATATAGAGCAGAATTTTCCCTCTGGTACCCTTCATTCACTGGTTAGCATGTATCTACATGGCCACACCTCTCTGCAAGGGAGGCTGGCAAATGCGATCTGTATTCTGCGTGGCTGTCTTTCAGGCTAAAAAGAATTAACTCTGTTATTAAGAGGGCAAGAACAGGTACTGGGGGACAACTAGCGGTTTCTCGCACATCCTTCGAGATTAGCAGTTTTAGTGAATGTGAGAGCCTTCTTTCTATGACTTTATTCACATCATTGATAAAAACCTTTAAGAGGACCCAGGCGTGGGCACGTTCAGCAAGTGAAATCTCCTTCTATGTCCAGCAGTGAAAAGTGCCTTAACCATGTCATTCACTCAAGAAGAATCCCCTAAATATAGCAAGACGGGGGTGGTGGGTGTAGGACTCGATGGGGTTGGTAATGTCAAAGCTCGCACCATAGGAAACTGAGGACAAGGGACAGGATTCTAGAAGAATATGCACGCCCTTGCTTTTATTGACATTTTCTCTTTAATACTTCAGCCTCTAGGTCTTACCTGATTTCTTTCTGCTAAATTAAAGTGGTTAAAACCAAACTCTCTTTAGCTTGTTATCTCTACATTTTCAGTTCTGTATCTCAGATGTACAACCCTCTTAAATGCAAGAATATTCCCAGGACGCCTTTAGGTACCAAATAGAGTAAAATATCATACAGTCCATTTAAGGTTAAACAGAGCAGTGCTTCTCAAATGTTCAGGTGCACACAAATCATGTGGAGGAACTTGCTAAAATGCAGACCCCGATTCAGTAGGTCTGGAATGGAGCCTGAGATTCTGCTGTTCTAACAATCTCCTTGGTGATGTCAACGCTGCTGGTCCTTAGATCACACTTTGAGTAGTAAGGAAATTGGACTACACATTCCACGAGACCACAGACCCTGTCCACTGTATTCCCATATTCCCCAAACCTAGCAGTGTATGCAGCACACAGAAGGGGCCCCATAAATATTTTTTGCGTCAATAATATCACACACAGCTCCATAAGACCAGATGGCTATCCATGGAAAGTAAAATTCAACTTAATTTACTTCTACTCATAATTACCATGCAATAAGCATCTCCTTCGTGCCATGAACTATACTTGATACTTTAACGCCATTAATTATTAGAGTCCACAAAAATCCTCTGAGGAGTTATTTCCGTGTTGAAAATGAGGAAACTGAGAATTAGAGAGATTAATTTGCCCAAAGTCCCAAAGCTAGAAAATATTGGAAAGTATAGAGCAGAGAGCATAACAGATTTGTGCAATGCTGAGGTCCACAGGGCTGGCCTGCCTCGTTCTTCTACAAAGGAAAAAATCCTGACCCTTGTAGCACAATCTTCTTTGCCCCATCCTACTGCTCAAATTGCAGAGACAGCATCTCTTTACTAGCTCTGGAAACAAAGGAGGTGAGGGGGCTGTCCCAAAGCTACAGGCCCCATGACAGCCCATGGCCACAGTCTCTAGCTTGCCAATAGACCTACCACACAGCCTCAGCTCAGGGGCAAGCAAGGCTCCAGAGCACCAAGCACCACCTAACCCTCCACGCTGCCCTGGGTCCAGCCTTAGTCACTGCTCCATGATAAGATAATCCCTGAAACAAGCATCATTTGGGAGAAACGCTTATACCCCAAATATGTTGGTTTGAATTATTGCTAAAACTCAGAGCTCATTTATATTTCAACACTAAGAATTTTTTCTTCCATTTGGGTCTCTGCAAGCATGAAATTGTTACAAGTTTTTATTTCCTTACCCTAACCTCTTTATTATGCTAAGTTGAAGATGGTGAATGCAAAAAAAAAAGAGTTTACTGGGGCATTTCTCAAAATAAGTAACAACAGATCGTCTGTAAGAGCGTGTGTGGCAGATTAAAAATGGCCGCAAATTCTTGGCAGCTCCTCCCATCAAGAAGCAGAATCTGTTTCCACACTCCCTGAATCAGGGCTGGCCTTGTGACTTGCTTTGACCAGTAGAATGCAATGGAAGTCATGTTGTGTAGTTCTCAGTCTGGGCCTCAGGAAACCATGCAGTTTCCATTCTTGCCCTCTTGGGTCACTGCAGCTATGAGAACAGCCCAGGCTGACCTGCTAGACCAAAAGAGACCACATGGAGCAGAGACAGCCATCCTAGCAGAGGCCCCCTAGACCACCTAGCTCCCAGCCAACCTGCCCACAAACGGTGGCCTCATGCATGGCCCCAAGCTAGCAGAAGAACTGCCCAGCTGAGCTGAGATCAAATCGCCACAGAACTGGGAGTAAATAGAATGACTGTTGCTACAATAGATAACTGATACAGTGGGTAATATTCACCCTACATGTTGCTATAGGGATTGGGAATCATGATGGTAACACACCCAGCTCAGGGCCTGGCATATACTATGTGCTCAACAAATGTTAGCTGTATTATTATTTTTCAACAAATTGTTTATTTCGGAAGTCGTGGAGAGTTAAAAGTGAAATGCATCTTGTAAGACCAACATATAGATGTTATACTTAATAAACTAGGGTTAGAAATGAAAGTTTACATTGAAATCTTGGGTAATTTAACAATGACACTGTTCCTTCTAGAAACGCAATGGATTAAACAGTAGGAGTGATCCGCAGTTGCGTAGTCCAGTTCTTGATTGCAAATAAATGCCCGAAGTCAAGCACTGTTTGATACTGTTTTCAAAGTTTCGAATCGGGAAAATATTCCCAGGGTTCCCTTTGTGACTTTTTCCTCCATTCGGCATGAGTTCTCCTTCTTTATGTGTAGACAAAGTCTCCTCTAGAAAGAAACCTGCTTTCTGGCTGCTTACTCCACAGAAGTGCCGAGCTCATTGTCACATTCCTGTTACTGCTGTGCAGACGCTTGAGGTGTTTTCGATGTTAATTACATCAAGACTGGTTTTGCGAAGAAAGAGCTGGTTGGCAATCTTGTGGTGAGCCCCATCCTGGTAAATTAACTTCTCTCAGGAGAAGTTGCTCTCACAACCAGCCTGTGATGCAGGCAGATAAGATATTTTCCATCCTGTTTCTTTCTTTGCTTATTATGTTAAACTTACCCTATTTATATACGAGAAAATTGACATTCAAGGAAATTGAATACTGTTTCTAAAATAAGAGAGAGAGTACGAAGTAGAGTTGGTATTCTAATCTTCCGTAGGCAACGGAATACAGATGGAGTCTTCTTTTTACTATTCCACTAATTAGGATGATATTGAAAGCAGAGCCGTTCACTTAACCCATGCATTCCCAATGCGGGCAACATGACGCACCAGCAAAAATGGGTTCTTGGGGGGTGAAATTTTTTTAGATATTACAATGGTTTGTGGCTCTTGGGCCACAGAACATAAACAGATATACAGAATATCTGTGATATTAAAGTTTTATAGAGGGTAAGGGTGATTAGGAAAAAAAGTCTAAAATGGCTCCTTAGGGTGATAATGAAAACAAGTGTAACTGACAAATAAAGTTGGAGATATTTAAAGTGTACAATGTGATGATTTGACGTAGGTATCCACTGTGAAAGGATCCCCCTCAGCAAGTTAATTCACGCATCCACCATCTCACATATTTACCCTTTTATTTTTTATTTTTTGGTGAGAACATTTACTTTCTACTCTCTTAGCAAATTTCAATTATACAATGCAGTGTTATCAACTGTAGTCACCATGTTATACATCAGACTCTCAGACCTTATTCATCTTATAATTGAAAGTTTGTACCCTTTTACCAACTTCTTTCTATTTCCCTCACTCTTCAGCCCCTGGCAACTGCTTCTCTACTTTCTGTTTCTATGAGTTTGACTTTTTTTTTATTCCACACATACGTGGTACCATGCAGTATTTGTCCCTGTATGGCTTATTTCACTTAGCACAATGCCCTCCAGGTTCATCCATGTTGTCAAAAATGATAGGATTTTCATCTTTTTAAGGCTTAATTTTATATATATATATTTTTTTAACTTTATGCGTTCATTTTTACATCATTTTATATCACATTTACTTTATCCATTCATCCGATGACAGACTTAGGTTGTTTTCATACCTTCGCTATTGCGAATAATGCTGCAATGAACAAAGGAGTACAGATAGCTCTTGAGATAATGGCTTTACTTCTTTTGTATATCAGAAATGGGATTGTTGGATCATATGGTAGTTCTATTATTAATTTTTTGAGGAAACTCCATACTATTTTTCATAGTGGCTACACAAATTTACATTCCCACCAATAGTGCCCAATGGTTCCCTTTTCTCCACATCCTCGCCAACAATATGTCACTTGTCTTTTCAATAATAGATATCTTAATAGCTATTAGGTGATATCTCATTGTGATTTTGATTTGCATTTCCCTGATGATTAGTGATGTTGAGCATCTTTTCATGTACCTGTTGGCCATTTGTATGTCTTCTTTCGAAAAATGTCTATTCAGGTCATTTGCTCATGTTTTAATTGAGTTATTTGGTTTTTTGTTCTTGAGTTGTAGGAGTTCCTTGTATATTATGAATATTAATCCCTTGTTTAATATGTGGTTTGCAAGTATTTTTTCTCATTTCATAGGTTGCCTTTTCATTTTCTTGATGGTTCCCATTGCTTTGCAGAAGTTCTTTAGTTTGATTTAGTTCCACCTGTTTATTTCGACTTTTGTTGCCTTTGCTTTTGCTGTCAAATCCAAGAAATCATTGCCAAGACCAATGTCAGGGAGCTTACCCACTATGTTTCCTTCTAGGAGTTTTATCATTTCAGGTCTTATGTTCAAGTCTTTAATCAATGTTGAGTTGGTTTTTGTGTGTGGCATAAGATAGCAGTCCAGTTTCATTCTTTTGCCTGTGGCTGTCCCGGTTTCCCAACACCGTTTATTGAAGAGACTGCCCTTTCACCTTTGTATATTCCTGGCTCCTCTGTCATAAATTAATTAACCATATATGCATGGATTTATTTCTGGGCTCTCTATTCTGTTTCATTGATCTATGTGTCTGTTTTTAGGCCAATACTATACTGTTTTGATTACTATAGCTTTGTAATATAGTTTGTAATCAGGAAGTGTAGTACTTCCAGCTTTATTCTACTTTCTCAAGATTGCTTTGAATATTTAGGGTCTTTTGTGGTTCCATACAAATTTTAGGATTTTTTTTCTATTTCTGTGAAAAAAGCCACTGGAATTTTGATACAGATTGCATTGAATCTGTAGATCACATCGGATAGTTTGGATTTTAACACTATTAATTCTTCCAATTCATGAGCATGGAATATCTTTCCATTTATTTGTGTCTTAATCAATTTCTTTCACCAACATCTTATACTTTTCAGTGTATAGGTCTTTGTATATTCCTGGCTCCTCTGTCATAAATTAATTAACCATATATGCATGGATTTATTTCTGGGCTCTCTATTCTGTTTCATTGATCTATGTGTCTGTTTTTAGGCCAATACTATACTGTTTTGATTACTATAGCTTTGTAATATAGTTTGTAATCAGGAAGTGTAGTACTTCCAGCTTTATTCTACTTTCTCAAGATTGCTTTGAATATTTAGGGTCTTTTGTGGTTCCATACAAATTTTAGGATTTTTTTTCTATTTCTGTGAAAAAAGCCACTGGAATTTTGATACAGATTGCATTGAATCTGTAGATCACATCGGATAGTTTGGATTTTAACACTATTAATTCTTCCAATTCATGAGCATGGAATATCTTTCCATTTATTTGTGTCTTAATCAATTTCTTTCACCAACATCTTATACTTTTCAGTGTATAGGTCTTTCACATCCTTGGTCAAATTTACTCCTAAGTATTTTATTCTTTTTTGATGCAATTGTGTATGGTATTGTTTTCTTAATTTCTCTTTCTAATAGTTTGTTGTTAGTGAATAGAAATGCAACTGATTTTTGTAAATTGATTTTGTACTCTGCAAGTTTACTGAGTTTATTAGTTCTAACAGTTATTTGGTAGACTCTTTAGGGTTTTCTATATACGATATCACATCGTCTACAAATAGATAGCATTAGTTCTTCCTTTCCAACTTGGATTTCTTTTATTTCTTCATCTTGCCTGATTACTCCGGCCAGGACTTCCAGTACTATGCTAAATAAAAGTGTTGACCTTGGGCATCCTTGTGTTGTTCCAGTTCTTAGAGAAAAACTTTCATCTTTTCACCATGAGTATGATGTTAGTCATGGGCTTGTCATACATGGCCTTCATTATGTTGAGGTATGTGCCCTCTTTTCCCAGTTTGTTGAGACTTTTATCATGAAAGGATGTTGAATTTAGACTACTGTTTTTCTTCTTCTATGTAGATGATCATATGATTTTTTTATCCTTCATTTTGTTAATATGGTATATCACATTGATTGATTTGCAGATATTGAAAATCCTTGCATCCCTGGAATGAATACCACCTGATGATGGCATATGATCTTTTTAATGTTGTTAAATTTGGTTTGCTAACATTTTGTTGAGGATTTTTGCATCTATGTTCATCAGGGATAGTGACCTATAGTTTTCTTTTCTTGTAGTGTCTTTGTCTGACTTTGATATCAGGGTAATGCTGGCCTAGAAAAATGAGTTTGGAAGGGTTCCCTCCTCTTCTATTTTCTAGAACAGTCTGAGAAGGATCGGTATTGATCCCTCTGTAAATGTTTGCTAGAATTCACAGAAACCATCTGGTCCTGGATGTCTGTTGTTGTCAGGTCTCTCATCACTGATTCAATCTCCTTACTAGGTATGTTTTGTTTCCATGTTCACTTCTTCTAACATACTTTTTGATTTATCTTTTGATTTCTTCTTTGACCCAGTGGTTGTTCAGTAGCATGTTGTTTATTTTCAACATATTTGTGTATTTTCCCATTTTTTTCTTATAATTGATTTCTGGTTTCATACCTTTGTGGTCAGAAAACATGCTTGACAATGTCTCAATCTTCTTAAATTTATTAAGACTTGTTTTGTGGCCTAACATATCTATCCTGCAGAACATTCCATTTGCACTTGAGAAGAATGTATATTCTGCTGCTGTTGGATGGAATGTTCTGTAAATGTCCACCTGACCTAACACACAGTTTGTCCAATGTTTCCTTATTGATTTTCTGTCTGGATGATATATCCATTGTTAAAAGTGTTTCATTTTTGTGCTTTGAAGATATAACTTCCTTCCTTGCTCAGCTACGGACTTAAAATTATTTGTTTTACTTTTCATCCAGAATATTTAAGTGATTTCAGGGGAAAATCTGGAAGGCTTTCAAGACATCTAGCCAATCATACCACCAGTAACTAAGTTCAACACAAGAGGTTGTGGATTGCTTATGTCACTAAGGACAAAATGTCAAGATAGTGGCAGGAATTCAGAACTCGGGACTACATAGGGAGTGAGTGGGGTGGGCCCTGGGCTTCAGCTAAAGCAGCAGAAGCTGACCCGCTGCCTTACTCCTTATTCACTGCATACGCTTCTCCAATCAGCTGAAGCCCTCCCTTTAGTCCAGTTTATATCCCAAGGTTGTATATACCTTGGCAATAATCTTCTTCTACTTACCCTAGGGCTTTTTGAAATAAGATTATGATATACAATGTATATGATAATAATGTTATGGATATTACCATATTCTTATGGTAACAGACTCTCGTAATGGATGTAGCTGGATTCCCCCCTGCCCATGTCCCCATCCCATTCTTTGGGAGTGTACTCTAATTATTGCCCAGCGCTGTGAGATCCATCCTGAGTACTAAAGACCACTGAATACCACCAGAGGTCCACTTCTACTACAAACAGGACTAAAGGGCTATGACTTATTCTAGAAGTTGAGCAACATTTTCACACAAACCATACTCTCAGACTTCTGTCCAAAAAGAAAAGATGACTTGAACAATCACAGATAAATTTCAGAGGAATGTACAATGCTGTGAACAAGAACGGGTCACTAGTTTTTCCATAAATTCTTTCCTTATATTTTCTTATTCAAAGAAACCCTAAGAATCTGCTAGCTCCCTCCCTCCTACCCTTCCTGTCAAAAATGTCTGGTCAAGAGGTTTTATTTCCCCATAACCTTCAAAAAAAAAAAAAAAAAACACTTTTGGGATACTGCCATAATCTCAGATTTCAAAAGATTTTGGATAAACAATACTGAAGTTTATCGGGCTGGAAATTATCCAAAAATAAGCTCTTATCCATCAGAATCCACTCTCTCTCTCTCTCCAGAAAGAATCTTGGCCTAAACCAGGGCCATAAACTTTCTAAGATCCGAGTGATCGGGCCCCATTTTAATTGTGTCACATGGGTGGGACCAAGGATGCAAATGATGCAGACACCCAATGGATATACTTTGCCTATGTCTTCTGGCTGAAAATAAGTCCCAAAAGGTAGATGGCATGCATTCTAAGGAGATGTTTGGATCAGCCATGGGAGGAAAAGTATTCTTCCAGAATGGGGAAAAAAATGTAACAGGGAAGCAGTTATAATTATAATTTTTATCGCTGCTCAGTTCACTTCTGGATGCTAGTTAGTAATTGTCCTGCAGTAATTTATAAACTTCTGAGAGCTCCTGGAAGATGAGCTGGTAAAGGGGAAGTCACAATTTTAAATACAATTGACAAATGTTAAAGGGAAGGGTTTTTTTATATAGAAGTGTAATTATCAAGGCTCCTTTTGGTTGCAAGTAAGAGAAATCCATGTAGTCAATTTAAATAAAAGAAAAAAAACAGAGGTAACTTGTGATAAGGATATAGCCTTATATTTCTTCATAACTATTATCTCTACTTGATGTTATATTGTATATTTACTTGTTTATTTGTTTGTTATGTTTCCCCCACAAAAATGTCATTCCAGGAAGGCATGAACTTTTTTTCCTACTGTATTCCCAGTACCTAGAAAATGGCACCTAGCATATAATAAATGCTAACTATAAAACTGCAGAATAACCGAATTTTATCTCACATTAGTCGAAGGTGGGAATATAACTAGACTAAGAGTAAGACTAGAATCTAGTCAAGAATGTACACATATACGAATGCATTGTTTACTTAATGTAGAATGTTTACTAAAACTACACAATTTAACTTCTAGAAATTTACTCTTTCCCACTACCTTGGTTACGGGCTATTTCACCCTTGCTTTTGCTAAGGTGCCAGGAGCAGGACTGTCCAATACTACACGGCTCCCACTAGACGTGGCTGAATAGCCTGAGGAACCTAGAGAAGTCCTCTTTTCTCTCACCACAGAACTTTGCTAAGTCCTTGGTTCATATTTTAACCATGGCCAGAAATAAGGGAAGACGATATTAAATAGTGGCAGTCTAGGAAAATAGTGAACTCATTTCCTGATGCACTTTAGTAAAATTACTCACATTCTAAGATGACAGGTGTAAAACAGGACTGTCCTGAGAAAACTGGAATATTCGGTTATCCTAATTCTGACCCATGTGCCACTGGAAGAATGGATTTTCTGTCTCATTCCCACATTAGGGCTCCTTGGAAAAGTTTCAGGGTATGGTGAACTGAAACAAAAAATAGAACAAAACTTTGCACTTGGCAGCTCCCGCGAATATGGAGGGGATTGAAGTTTTTCTTTATGTTACTAACAAATTAAAGTCATTTTAGTATTATAGAAGTTAGGAAAACACGAAAATTGATTTTTAGAATAAAATCTCAGAATCTCATTTCATTATTCTTGATTTGTAAAAGCATTTCTGGAATAGATCTCTACTCTTCTTTTTCACCCTACCCAGAAAATCGTTGTTCATTCTTTTGGCAACAGCAGGTCCTACCTTGCTTTGGAGAGTCTGATCTCAACTTTCGCGTGTGCAGAGCTGCCTCTCATAGTGCCTGCCATGCTAAACTGTGGAGGACCCCTCACTGAGGCTTAGCCAATCAGAGCTTTTCTTAGCAGTAGTCACAGGGATTGGTCCAGTGGGTGAACATATGAGCCAAATCGGCCAGTTTGTTCCAGGGGGAGACTATATTTTCCCTTTCCTCTGCAGTAGCTAAACTTGGAGACTCTAAGCCTGGAGTTGGGCACCCTACCACCACCACCACGTGTAAGAAGCCATCTCTCTGCCGTAAGAAGGGACAAAGTTAACAAGCAGGAGAAACAGAGACCAAAGATACCCATGGCGGCACTGTGTCTCCAGGTCTCATCTGAAGTTCCCCAGGGTCCCCTGATCTCTGCAGCTCTTCTTTGACTTCTCAGAACTACCCCCTGAACGGCTTCGCTAAAACAACCTTGTTGCTTAGCCTTCTTAAGTTGCAGTTCATGTCGTTTGCAAACATAAGAATATTAACTGTGGCAGAGAGAGCTAACTGTCATCCCTATAATGGAAGCTTTCTCTTCCACAGTAGAAGTTGTCGCTAGGAAACTGTAGCCCGGTCAGGAACCATACTTCCCAAACTCAGTACCTCTCGGTTGGGCCATGTGACCTGTTCTTACTAATGGAAATGGGTGGAAGTGGTTGTATTACTTCCAGATCAAGGTTGTTAAGAAGTGGTTACATTTTCTTCACCCCTTCTTTTTTCCTTCCACTAGCTTGACGCAAACAAGCAAGTGCTAGGATGGTGAACCTATAGGCTAGAGTGAGCCTCAAACCCTAAATCTCTTGTTGGAGGAGAGTGGCCCACTGATCTCTTTGAGAGGTTATTGAAAAATAAACTTCTCACATGTATATTTGAACAATTATATATTTTGAGGATTGTATGTCACAGCAGCTACTCCCATCACAAGTAATACACTAATCTAATCTCTAATCTTAATTTTTTCATGGCAATTAAAATTTTCTTTGAGCCTGGGAGTGAACATGAAAGATATCGTAGAAAAGGTACTGTTTGAATCAAATCTGAAAATATGAGAAGAATGTAGTTGTGTGAGAAAGGAAGGGAATGACATTCTAGTGGAAGAGAAGCACGTGTGCAAAACATGACAACAAGCAAAAGCAGGAATACTTGGAGAATAGCAATTCGTTTATTTTTTTAATGTGGAAAGGAGAAAGATAATGGGAGATCAGTTGAAGTATAGCCTGTGGGAACCAGATCATAACACAACTTAAACCAAAACAAATTCTATGCAGCTTTAGGTTCCCACGACCACAATCGTTATGTCACCTTCGAGGACCGAAAGAGCAAGTGATTCTTTATGGAAATTTTTGCAAGGATTCATGGTGTGTATATCAGCACAAAAAAATGTGGATACTCTGCACATAATTAATGGAGTTAGGGATGGAGCTGGTTCTAGAGGCACTGAGTTCTAAATTGAGCTTGAACTAGAGGGTGGTCACAGGTCTTTGCAGTAGCTTGCAGCAAAACTGTGCCTGGTAAGAGTTCTTTGTATGGGATGGTGACAAACTAATCTAAATGATTCCTCTCTCTCAGGATGTAGGAATAGAAAACAGTCACAGGGAAAGAAGATCACGTGAGCTATGGCCATATCCAAAATAATGCAAAAATACTGTCAATTCTCCATGAGGTTTATGGAACAACCCAGTAATGGAAGCGTCAGGACCTAAGGCCAATTTATAACAAGAAAGTGAGGGAATAGCCCAGGTGACCTTGTTTTACCTTGATTTCTTGTGCTAAACTCCCATTCCCTGTGGTGATCTGAGGGCATCACATCCATGCCACCTTAGAAAAATCTCCCTCAACCTTTTATGCCACACTAACGAGTTAGTATTTTATCTTGAATGTGCAAGCTACTCCTACCACTCAGTAACAACCATAATATTAATTCTGAAGAAATACAATGATTGTATTTTTAGTCCAGGCTTACTTGACCTCTAGTAAATAATCTTGGACTCTGACACTGAAAAATTTTATATTAAGTAAAAGAAAATAAGGGGGTTAGAGGAAATCAACTGAAAAGATGTTTTATAACACACAAGAAAGTAACATCTTAAAATAGTCCATCTGTCGATAGGACATTGACACTTGGGGAATTCTGTGGATGAACTTGCCTGGCCTTGGCTCTTTGAAGTTGCAACTGTGCACCTTGCTGTTGACCAGAAAGTGGCCGTGGAGGCAAAATGGATATTGTTAAGACACTGCCCATAAGTGAGATAAAAATCAAATAGAAAGATTGCACATTGCAAGACACCAAATAGTTGATTTATCAAAAAGTGTCTTATGTCATTTTGGTAATCAAGATTTCTCAACCTGTTTTACACAAGATGTTCTTTGGTATTTTACAACAAAAGTTGCTGGTCAACTATACTTGTAAAATTTTAGCTTAAACAAAGCTGATCAAGTTTCTTAATTGCAGGATTTTTCAGAGTCTACAATATGCTGAGCAGCATTATGAAAGTCTAATAAAGGGTTTTGGCATACAATCTATTTCCCTAACTTATTTGACTTGGCAACTCGTTTTGGTAGAACATCTCAAACACCGTTCAGAATTAGCAGTTTGACTAGGCTCCATGCACTGTCATTGTGACCGAAGAATTAATTTTTAATTCAGTGTTGCAGATTTTTTATTAAAAAAAATTTAGCCAAAGCAATTGCTTAGTATCATAATTAGGTGAAAATTCTTACTCAAAAGAAACCTGGATTTACCATGGAAACCTCAGTCAGAATGAAGAAAAAAGACGTATTTACCAGAAGGACCTGTATGAAATGAGTGAACATCTGAGACACGGACACTCCACGCCTTTTGGTGGGACAATGACAGCCCTGGTCATCCCAAGAAATAAAGTGCATTATACAAAAAAATTAATTATTTTATGGTACAGCTACTTTAAAAATGCAATGTTTTCACTGCTTTTATAGCCAAATGACTAAGCTAGTTCCCTTTTCCTCTTGGTGACAACAACAATAATAGTCTTTTCGACTTAGAATACCAGTAGATCAACTACATCTTTTCATTAAATGTGGTCATTTTCTTTTAAAAAAAATCGTTGAAATATGTGTAGGGGTCTGGTTGACTCGCAATACAAAGAAAAACTAAATGGAACAGTTATCGCATCTATCTGAATTAAAATGCAGTCTGCAAATTCTGTATAATGAAAGCATTAAAATTTGGTTTTTTTCATTGTGTCTATTACTAATAGGCTACTTTTGCTTAATATTAAATCTCCACCGAGGAGGCTTACTGAGCTAAGATTTTTCCTATGATATGGAACACAGCCTGAGGAATACTTTCATTTGTATTATCTTCAAAATTCCAAGGTAGATCCATGAATCTATGTTAAGGAAGGTAATAACTACAGAGAAGTCATAGGATGCCTAGGAATCAGAAGACATGCCTCCAAGGTCTAGTTCTGCTACCATCTTTGGACAATGAGCAAACCACTCCAGGCATCGTTTCCTAACATAAAATGAAAAGGTTAGAATAGATCATTCTAAGGATCCTTCTGGCTCTAAAAAGCCATCATTTGAAGACAATCTCTGAATGTGTCAGCCTCTTCAGCTGAAACAAATAAGCAGACGAGAGTGGGTCCTGGTGTCTCATGCATACCCCCATTACAAAGTAATGCAAAGATTTCTGAAGGATATTTCAATGAGCTCTTGTGTTGTGCAGCCTGTCCCTAAAAAGAGGTGCCTGCTGATCTCAGGCAGTGAGACTCAAGGCACATCTGGAAGTCAAGTGGGGAAGGGGTCTGGAAGGAACAAATTCTGCGGAGTTCGAAGTTAAACAGATTTACCCATTTGACAAACTATTCATATACCAAGATTTTCATTTTGTTTTTCCTTGACTTTGTGACTTTTCCTGAACTTTCTATTCTGAGTTTGAATCATATGTAAATGAGAGCTAATATGTGGGCCCAAGTGATATAAGATTGCACGTGGAAAGTCAAGATATTCAGGGGCTCATTTTAAAAGAAAGCTTATTTTTACACCTTCAAGGCATTTGTGTGAATACTTATGACACCTAGTGGTCAAAAACTGGGCAATGGGATATTTAAGGAAGACAGAGTGGGAATGGTCTGAAGCAGAAAAGGCCGTGGATAAAGAAGTGCTTTTTAGCAACATGCTTATCCCTAAAGGTGTCTAGCTCTGGGAGCTCTCACTTAACAAGAACCAAGTTGAAGAAAACAGAAAATACGAGTGGTGAAATGATCCTTAAAAAGAGAAAGAATCTAAGGAATCTGGAAATATGCCATCTACAGAGAAGGAGGAAGAACTTCATCCATTTGTATTCTTCCCATCCCGCAGTACGAGAAACAGTCGTTAGAGAACTTAAGTGATCTGCTCCGCTCAATTGAAGCATGCGTGGATTCACACCGGTCTTTGGGATGAGTAAAATGACAGGTCAACATGTTTTTCTTTTGTGTCCACATCTTATTTCCCATATATTGATGCAGTCTTAAAAAAATGTTTCCAATAAAAGTAAACTCTCAATTATTCACAATAAGTCTGGTTTTAAAAATCTCCAAAGAGAAGAGATGTGAACCTGTGGTTTCTTTTCAATGAAAACAGTAGATTACCTCCTGTCAATGAGAATAATCCATAACCAACCTATACATCAAAATTGGGGTGAGTTTATTATGAGCCAGAGGGAGGATTATAACCCAGGAAGGCCTTAGAAGGCGTTCCAGAGAAGCATGGGTTTCAGTACAGTCTTATATCATTTTAATTTTAATTTTTTTAAAAGATTTTATTTTTCCTTTTTCTCCCAAAGCCCCCTAGTACATAGTTGTGTATTTTTAGTTGTGGGTCCCTCTAGTTGTGGCACGTGGGATGCCACCTCAGCATGGCTTGAGAAGAGGTGCCATGTCTGCACCCAAGATCGGAACCGGCAAAACCCTGGGCCACTGAAGCAGAGCGCAGGAACTTAACCACTCGGCCATGGGGCCGACCCCCTTATATCATTTTAGAACAAAGAAGATACATTAAACACACCCAGGATACATTTTCAAAGACGTCTTCACTTGCAAATTAGCAGGTCAACATGACCAGGATACCAGGAAAGGGACTAATCCGGGTGTTACCAATAGGGTGGAGGAGGGGAAGGATGCATTCTAGAATGCATTCCTTACTTTAATGGATAAGCAGATGTACAATGTATGTTTGATAGGCCATAAATCAGTCTTTCTAGTTCAAGCCGAATCAGTTTTGAACTCGAATAGTCACCCCATATACCTCAATATGTGAAAATCTCTTGTCACTCCTCTCTTAAAAAATAATGAGAATCAGAAAGATAATAATAATAAGAGGAAATGCATCGAGTTCTAATGGATTTGAAAAAATAATCTACTGGAGGGGGCAGGTGGGAATGAACACCACTGTTTACAGAGACGTCCTGTTAATAATATTTCCAGAAGTGGTTACAAGTGATCATTCCTTTTGGTTCCTCTCTCAACTTTTTGGCATTTCCCAATGAAATCCATCCTAAGACCTTTATCACAGAAGGTTTATCAGCTCTATTATTCACTTCCCTACATATACTGAATATATTCCATCTTTTAAAACAAAAACCATAATCAATTGCTTAGACTTCTTCCATCTGAAGTATATTCCAGAATGTCAGCTGCTCTTATCAAAATTTCTCTTACAAACTATAGGGATGGTGTTGGATGGAGTTATGTAAGTCCTCTCCTTTTGAATGCAAAATGCCTTGCCTAAGAAGGATGATCTCATTAATATATTAGCCTAGTTATTAATTTCCATATTTAAATCAGTTTGACGTTTCTCAAGAATTATCTATTATTTTGGATTACCTGTACTACTGTTCCCTTTCATTTCTGTAAATAGCCGAGAACTGGGACACTCTAGAATCCTTTCCAGACACTGAGAATTGCCTGAAAATTGGCTCAGTGGATACACATTTCCTATAACTTTGAGGCCAAAAGAGTTTAAATTGGAGTTAGTTGCTGTGCAGAGAGAGAGAGAGAAAGAAAGAAATCAAGTTCTCAGAATCCAAATGTCTAGTAAACAAGTTCTCAGAGACCAAGAGAAGCCAAAATACCCTTTATGCATTGAAGTTTGTCTTGAGTGGCCTGAAGGAGAAAAGGCTGTAGATAAAGAAAGTCTGGAAGTCAAGAGCGTGGGCCCTACAGAGGCTCTACCATTGACCGTGAGCGTATCCAGCCACATAAACATTCTGGGTCTTCCTTTCTTCATCTTATAAAATGAAGATATTTTACTAGATGATGTCTAACTAAGGTCCCCTTCGGCTTCAGAATTTGATTTTTTAAATAATTTATTGTATCTACTTTTTCTTGTTTTATTTTCTCTGCTAATTATGCTACTCAAGTTCCCTGTTCAATACCCTTTGAGATTTGAACTGAGAATAGGAAAACAGAAATGATATCTGTTTTCTCACTGCTATAAGAAAAGAGAAAATAGGAAAATATACCAGAAGATTATCTTGGGAAAGAAAGAATTTCTGTTTTAAATAAAAGTGAATAAATCGTGAACTTAATTTAGGCAGTGAGAAATAATGTTAGTTTTATGTGATATGTACAATCATTATTTTATGACATCTTTAAACATTATAGGTTTGAAAATATGGAATTGGTAATTTAGTGTTTTAAAGGGGGGAAGGGAGTGAGCTTAAAGATTTAAGGGTTCACAAAGCTAGAAATTGTTTTTAAACAATTCTGCACATTTCTGGAGAGATTCAAATATCTGATATGGAGTTGAAGTCACTTCAGATTCCTTCCAGCTATGAAAACCTAAGATTCTATATTTCTTTCTCCTGGGTTTTTCTCCCAAATAGTCCTTCCAAGTCCCTCTGAGCTTGGAATTGTTTGATTCCATGACTCCTATTTGCTGAAGAAAACCAGAATATGTCACCCTAAAATATACCTCTTTGACATAAAAATTATTTTGGGCTGAAGGCAGTTTAAGAAGTAGTAAATGCAGAAAAAGTTCCCCTTTTCTGCCTAAACACAGGAAATGCATTCTCCTTTTACGAGATAGACTCTTATCAGCCTAGGGAAAGCATCAGAAGAATCTGCAAAGGAACCTGGTTAAACTAACCTTTATCTTCCTAGTTACTTCTTCACCATTTGCTGCCTCTAGCCCAAACCCCTTTGCCTTGTTAATTCTTCACAAATTTATTGTTTCTTTATCTAAAAGATATAAAAGCTTCCTGCTCTGGTCACTTCCAGGCTTCATTCTCTTGTGAAGGCTCCCATAATTGTAGAAAGCCAATAAAATGCATGCGCTTTTCTCCTGTTAACCTATCTTTGTCGTTTTAATCTTCAGACCCAGGCAGGGACCCTAAGAGGAGCAAGAATAATTTTTTCCTCCCCTTTACTGTCAACCCATGAGAACAGGAAAGCCGATTTGTGGACTAACGAAGATAGAAAGGTGAGAAGATTTAGGAATAAAGATCATTTTCACGGTTTTTACCATTTTTAAATTTACCTGGTGAGGAAACAATGAAATGCAGGTGGCCTAGACAGAGTAAGAAATAAGAAACAGAAGTGTAAGCAGACTAGTATTTCCGGGCGATGCCCAGAAAAAATCAATGTTTTCTCCGTTTGTTTTTAGAAGAAACGCTGTTTTCGCACTCTAGCCCCTCCCCATTCATTTGAGAGACTCCTTCAGGTGGCGTTGAAGTACTCTTTGGAAGTGGGTGTGTGGCTTGTATATTTACGATTACACTTCTCAGGAAGTGCTGAAGTAAATCCTGTGGCTGAGAGGATTCCCGGACTCGAGGAGGCAGACTGTTTCAGTTCCTGTGATATTTATTTAACGTATAAACAACAGCCTGAGAGCACACATATCATGCACACAATTCAGAGAATCCCCACAACCCTGTACCAGCAGATATTTTGATCCAAGAGTGTTAAAAATAAAAAGGCACAGAGATGGGGCCTAATCTGCTAGTGTTGCTTTTTCAAATAATAAACTTACGATAGAACTAGATTGAAAAATCAACATGCTAACGTTTCAAAGCTGTTTCTTTCTTAAGCAATAAAATGTTTGTAAAAGCAGTGAACAGATTCACTGTGGAGGAGGGTGTCCGATCCATAGCAATTGAAGGACCTGTATCTTCCCTTTTAAGCTAAATTCTTACCCCATTAGCCTACCTTTATTGAAGCTTATTTTAGGGTCTAGTTCAATATGCTTGACTGTAGAGAATTATGGAGTTTAAAGAAATCTAAACCATGTATATCACTCATGCATTGTACTGTCATAGATGAATTCTGTTCAAAATGACTCATGTTTGTTTAGATAGCATCTTTGTTTCCACTTCAGTCTACTGTACTGTAAACCCACTGAGGGCAGGGGGCATTTCTAACCCAAGGAGAGTTGCCTCAAATAAATATCAGTCTATAATAATAATTTCATGCACACCACACCATCACCCCGTTTTCCCCCACCCCCTTCTCGGCCAGCAAGGACTTCCCTGTTTGACAAAAATACCAGACTCTGAGCTCTTGTCCTTCTCCTGTGACCCCCGGACCCACCACGTCTCTACCCTGAGCAGTTGGGCCCATGTCATCTTCCGCTGTAATGAATCTTCCCTTCTGTGACACGCTGGCAAAACGACCTCCCAAGAACCTCCCTCATATCTGTTCCACTTTCTCTGAGACTGCTTTTCTAGAATGGAATGCTACTGATTTGTAAGCCCTTCTGCTTATCCCGGAAACGGCCCTTTTAAAACACATTCTCGTCTTTGCGGGTTTTAGCAGCAGGCACACCACCGTCAAGCGCTTCCTTTTAGAAAACGCACTGACTCCCAGATGAAATTGAGCACGATGCCGTGGAGTCCCACGCCTCCCGTAAGTGATAATGACATTCGTACTGGTAAACGGTTATTAGTTTTCTTGGGGAGTTATTGTAAAGGATTAGGTGCGAACGTGTGTTCACGGTGTCGACTGAAATAAAGAGTCCAGGTGACATGAGTGAAAGACTTTATTCAATAATCAGCATGAGGAGTTCGAACCCCAGGAAAACAGTTCAAGAGCGCTCTGATGGAGCTGCTCCCAGGTGGATGAGGTTAAGCACAGCTTACGTCTCTTTCACAGACAGTGCACGTGCAGGGAAGAGGAAAAGAAAAAAAATTTACAACTAGATTTTGTATGGGTCAAGAAAAAGAGATAAAGTACATCTGGGCTTTTCTCTGTATATTGAAAGTAACATAAACAGGAATTTCTTGGTTACACATCAAACAAGTTCAGAAATGCTGACGTTATCTATCTGCGGAGGGAGGCAAGGACCAGGGTCATTAATTATTCCCTCAGTCTCCAAGAAATGCAGCTGGGGAGTGTGAGCACGAGGTCCCCCCTTATCTCTCCCTGCTGTGGATCTGTCCAGCTGGCGTCTTCAGTCTTGAGGTGTGGGGTTCAAGGTCATTCTGACCCAGGCTGAAGGTGCTTCACAGCACGGCATGGGTTTTATTGCACTGACTTAAAGCCTGTGCCGTTTGCTTGCTAGATTCACCAGCTAGACCAGGGAGAGGGGTCCCCAAAATCTGTCCACAATATCCACTCAAAAAATTCCAGCATTCTCACTGGGGGGCAGAACAATTTTAAGCGTCAGATAGCGCAGACAGCATCTGCTGAACTTCGAGCTACCTTATCATCGTCAAGTCACCTCCCTCCCTCCTCAGTCCTATTAGGAGTGTTCAGCAGCTCGATCTGTCGGTCTGCATTTGATACTTAGAGTCTGGAGTCCTTTTAAATTGAGTAAAACAACATAGCCTGGACTTTGGTTTTCTGTAAAAGCAAAGATTGAAAACAATGCCTGTGACAATTGAGCCTTTTTACAGTAAATGTGTAATTATTAAAAAGAACTAGTCAGCTCCATATGCACTGATAAGGACCTAGCTCCAAGACAGGTTGTCAAACTAGTAAAGCACAGTGCAGAGATGCGTGTAGAATTGTGCCTGCTTTTACAAAGAATCTTGCTGGAGAGATAAAACAGAAATAGGTCACCGATTGCCTCCGCAAAGGAGACCTGAGCGGTTTGGGACAAGGGTCATAGACAGACATTGTTTACTATATAATCTTTTGAATTCTGTAATATGTGCATCAAATTTATTTACAGATTCAAAATGGTTTATTAATTTTTTAAAAAACTGCATAGGTACTGGAATTAGACAGACTTAGTGTCCTGATACAGATAAAATATGACACCCACTTAAATTTGAAATTCAGATAAACAATGAATAAGTTTAAGTATGTCCCAAATATTGCATGAAACATACTAAAAAATTATCAACTGTTTCTCTGAAGTTCAAATTTAACTGGGGGCTTTGTATTTTTGCGCAATATGGCAACCCTAGGTCCTGATTCCACCATTTATTTTGTCTCTGACTCTGGAAAGTGAGTCGGGTCAGGTTCCTCTGAAGGAGGAGCGGAAGGAGAGGAAGGCAAGCAAGGATGAGCCTCAGACTCAGCCTGGTTGAGCAAGGGAAGTCCGGAGGGCACGTGGCACTCAGAGTTGTCCAGATCTGCACGAGGGGGCTGTGCGTGGGTGTCCTGCTCCCGCACAGCAGCACTAGCAGCACTGGGCCTGGGGAGGAGGGGAACAGACTCCCAGGCCTCTCCAGCCCTCTGCCCGTGCAAGCAAAACGCCTCCAGCAGTCTGAGGACATCTGCCCAAGAAGAGCCACCACTGTGCCTGCTGCAAGTGCAACAAAGCTGGGGAAGCAGAAAGGAACCATAAAAACACATCTAAAGGAACAAGAAGTAGGTCACTGGGAGTAACCGTGAGCCAGGCCACTCCTTTCCTGCCTCTGCGTCCTGAGCCTCTACCTTCCCGCTCTTGGGTACCCAGCAGTATGCCATGGCTGTCACTCAAAAGTCCACACCACCTGCTCAAGGACAGTCCCCTGTGCTTAGCTCTGCCTTCAAGAGACTGTTACATCTTCTGAGTGAGTTGGTTCATGGTAGAACCAGTGGAATCCACGGTTATGTACACTGTGTCACACCTCTTTTACCATAACGTGGGTCCCTTGACCCAAGGCAATGTTGTTTCAGCAGCTCAGACACTCGGTGGCCCTTAGATGGTGGTGTTAGTGGAGGTCCTATAGCAAGAAGGGAAACCCCGTATCTAGAAGGTTTGTCTATCTGCTCAGGACGCATTGAGGCATAGAGCCTTCCGATGAAGAGCTGGAGAAATCCCTGCTGTATAAACGTCCTGGGCGTGGAAGGGAATTCTGACCACCTGTCGCTTCATGACACATCACCGGGAACTGTGGTTTGAACAACGATCGTTTGATTCTCTCTCATGGTTTCCACGGGTCAGGAATTCCCCAGGGCTCAGCACGGCTGTTCTGAGTTCTCCAGAAGCAGATTCGGAGCCAAGAGTTTTTGTGCAAGCAATTTTTTAAAGGAAGTGTTCTAGAAAGGCCTGTAAGGGTGTGGGAGGAGCAGAAGCAGGAGTGGGAGGAGGAGGAAACTGAGGCAGAGCATGATCTCAGGCAAAGTTCTGCAGAGGCCCAGCTGGCCTGATCCACAGGGCAACACTGGCGTGTCTGTTACGTCTCAGAGCTGTCCTAGCCTGATGCAAGGGTCCTGAGCTCTCCCACTCCCACACCTGTCAGTCATTGGTTGTGTGGGGGACCAGCTGGGCGGGTAACTCCCAGGTCCACCTGACTCTCTACAGATGCACCTCCAGTGTCCACTGCAAATTGCTTGTAAGCTTGTTTCTTGATTGGTAAAAAGGAAATAATATTTGTATCTACCTCATTTTTTAGGATTAAATGAAATTATTCACATAAATTTCTTATCGCAGTATCTGGCACTACTGCAAGAACAGTATTGAAACACATTATTTGGAGCAGGAATTATCCCAAATACACTCTTGGTTTTATATGCAGTGTTTGCAATAAATTCTGCACAACAACTATTTTACCACAGTCAGATAAATTCCCTTAGCTGTCATAGCAAATGTGACCTTCAGGGACTTCTGAACGGGTCCGGACAGAATCACATTAAAGGAATTTCTGGGAAGCCCATTGTAGATGCTAGCAGCTCACTGCCCTCTTACCAAAAACCCCGTGCTAGACTCTTCTAAGTTAACCGACACAACAGAGGCTTCATGCTGGCTTCTTGGGGTTTGTTGTTTCTGTCATAGTTGAGTTATTAGTAATATTTTACTATATTGGTAGAAAATTAACATTTTAACCTTCTATAGCTATATTTCTAAAACTGGGTTTTCTAATTGGAAATATATGAACATTTGCATGTTCAATACATTTCTAGACGTTCAGAACACCACCTGGCACATTTAGAAGCCTTCAAAAAATTTTGTTGAATTAATGAATATTAGTCATAATAATTGGGGATAAGGGGGAGAATTACAAATCTATAATCTCTTATTCACCAATCCAAAATCCAAAAAGCTCTGAAAAGTGATTTTTTTTCATAATTTAGTTGGTGGCAAAAACTGGATCCAAACTCATTTGGCAGCAGATCCTGAGGTAAACTGACGTGGGGCTACGTACAGTCTTTATTTATCCCTCTTTGTGTGAATAATCCATGTTTCATTGCAGATACGCTAATGTGTGTAATGACTCCGGGTGTCTCTGGGAGAGTTATATAAAATGTGGGTTAAGACGTGGATATTATATATGCACTGTATTCACTTTCTAAAATGCAAAGCAAGTTCTGAATTAAAAAATATATTTGGCCCAAGGGGTTGGGATATGAGTGTCTACCTTTTCTATGACTCTGCCTCATTGTAAAGCCTCCAGTGACTTCCGAGCAGACTTGGATGAAATCCCTGCTCCTTCCCTGGACTGCAAGGCCTTGCAGGACTGGCCCACGCCACAAGGTTCTTCCCCCACCCACACTCCCCACCTGCTTGCTTCCACTATTCGAACTTGTTACTCCTTCTGCTGGAAATCCTCTCTCCTGTTCCTCTCCTGCCTGGCTTCTTTTCTTCCTTCAACTTAAATTTCTCCTCCCCACAGAAGCCTTCCCTAACCAGCCCATAATTTGCTCCTGCAGCTGGTCTCTATCAAGCACTGTGCTCAGTCCTTCCCGGGAACTATGTGAATGTGTAATTATTGCGTTAGCTTTGTTCGTCGTCCATCTGCCCCTCCAGACTCAAAGCTCCATGAAGGCAAGAACTTCTCACCTTTATTCAATTCTGTATGCCCTGCCCTGGCATCATGTCTGGCACATGGTAGGGCCTCAACATACACTTGCTGAATTGAATGAGTGAATTAATCTACCTCAGACGTGTTGACATTGGGGTTGGACGCAAAGACCTCATCAGATAACTAACCAAAGTTAATAAAATAAGGCAGAACTGATTTGTTAATGAGATATATAACTTGTATATAAATATTTTCTTGGTATAAAGGAAGTTTTTCTCTTAGATCCCTTAAAAAGAATGACTGCAGAGGTACAGATTCCAGGTGTAATTTTAGTAAGAGACATGCTAGAGGTAATGTGATTCTCTACTTGGCAAACAGTCTGCTGGCATTTTTATGAAATTATCTCTTGCATTTGTTGCCCTCATTAACGTTGTGTTGCCTCATTCTGCTCTCTTGCCTTATTTAGTATTTTAACATGTGTCTTTGTGTCCTGATAAGTGGAATTGAAACAGCAACATTTCCCCATCAACTGCCCAAACCTACAGAATTGATTTAAATTTTCTGGGATACTAGCATTACTGCCTATTTCCAGAAAAAAAGAATTTAAGTTCTTATCAGAAAATTCTACTGGTGTGCTGAAACATTTCAACATGAAATCAGAAAGTTTTGAGACTATCTCGTGTGTGTCACGATGGTCTCTCCAAGGTTTCTGGGTGTGGGTACTTTCTGGGTGTGGGTACGTATCTCATAAAATGCTGCATTATACAGGTCAACCTCCAGAACTGTCCATTTTCCCAAAGTCTGCCTGTTTCAGGCAGACTTTTTCTTCCTGTGCTTCTGCCCTGCATGGCTAGGGGAGGAAGCTGAGTTTCGTGGTTAGTGCAACAGACTTGAGTCAGCAAGCTTAGTTTCTATATTTGGTTGGGTGATTTGCTGAAAGCCTTTGTCAAACCAACGCTGTCTAAATCGTGAAAGAAGTCTTTGTTCTTTTACGTATAACTTTCCAAACTTCAACGTGAACACCGTCTTCACTGCTAATGTTCTGAAACTCTGAAACATATCGCTAAAATTCTTCTCGCTCGTATTTCTTTTAGGAGCGATCATGTTAGAGAATCCATAAACCAACAAAGCAACCAAGCAAGAGACAAACTGAACCAAACACCAGGGCCTCGGTGGCATTTCCACGCAGGTTCCACATGACCTAGCAGGGCCATCTACGCAGATGATCATGAGAATGGAGGCCCCTGGAGTCGTGCCCAAGTTAACACCGTGGCCTTGCAGAAAGCCCGCAAATTAGAAAGAGCAAAATTGTTCCATCATAAATAAAATGTTGGTCCTTTAGTCTGTCCATTAGGGTTGACTTTAGAATCAACCTTTCCCCCACTTTAGATATTTAATTAAAATAGGAAAAAAATGTGCTCCTTGCTAAAGTAGTTAAAATGCCTCTTGGGGGCAAAATATTTTCTATGGTAGAAGTTTCCTTAATCAGCAGCTACTACATTCTACAACTTTGTGAGGTCAGCTTTGTCTGCAGCCAGGTAATACTTGGCCTGTGTTATAAGAATGGCTGAGTAAGTGCTATGGGGTTCTAACTGAAGGGTAAATATTTCAAAAATATTTTTAAATGACTTTATTACATCAGTATATAAGAATGTTCATTCAACCATTGTTAATAACTCTGAAACTTTTTCAAAAACTCAAACATTTATCAATAGAAAATTGATAAAATAATAAAGTTGAAGTAAAGTTAAATATTATGAACTTAAAAAATGTGAATCTATATTTATTTGAGTTTTAAAAGAACAAATAAGTAATGCCAATACAATACTGTGTTGTATGATCTCATGTATACAATATTTTGGATATATACGCATATAACTATGTAAAGAATTATTGGAATGCATCCTAACCAAATATTAATATTGATTTCTATGGAAATGAGACTTCCAGGGCTATTTATTTTCTTCTTTGTACTTTTCTGTAGTACTTTCTAATATAACTACTTATTTATCATTAAAACATAAGTAAAGCTATTTGCATCAAAATGGTTTTGCATTTTTCTTTCTATAGATAGATAAGCAAGTAAATAAAAAAGTAAACATCACCCCAACCCCAAGAGAGAACCATCATTAACATTCTTCTACATTTTTCTACATATATGCACATGTATATCACACAAATGAGACAATCATCTACATAATATTTTATAGTCAGGGTTTGTTTCCTTTTTTTCACTTTACAGTGCATTTTGAAGTTTTTTTCCAAACTCTTGGTAGTCTTTTTATTTTTTTAAATGCCTGTTACTATTTTATTGTATGGCATATCGTGATTAGTTAACCAATCCCCCTTTTCTAGAAAGTTCTGTGCTAGTGTAAAGAGCATGCTGATGAACATCCTCATAATTAAATTTTCAACTATTAGGGACGCTTTTTCTAAGACATTAGAAGATGAAATCAGTCCATCTACCATCAGACAAAGGCCAGTCATTTCCTCTGTGGCCTCAAGTACAGCTCACCTTTCTGCCTCTTCTTCTGGACCCACAAATAAATGTTCCAGGGCGACACCAGCCCTGTCAGTTGGATTTGGCTCCCTGCAGTCCCAGATCTAGGCCATGTAATTCCTCACGGTTTAGCTCTTTGTCACTTTAAGGAACTTTTAAAAAATATTTTGTCCAGTATTTTCACTTGTTTTTAGTAAGTTATTCCAAATATAAATTTTCCATACTGAAAGTGAAACTAGGGTATTTTTTTCAAAGTCATCTGTCATTTCCTACTCGAGACCCTCCATGGTCTCCCTCGACCCTCAGATCAACCCAGACCCCTCACTAGCAGCTCCCAGGTCCACAGGTTCTATCTCCCACCCTAATCTCAGACGCCTTCTTGTCCCATGTTGCTCCTATTTCAAGAAGCTTCTGTCACTCTGCTACTCTGCCTGTCTCCACGCCTGTCTGCCTAGAACGCTGTGCCCCTCAACGTGACTTGCCTGCTTTCTGCTCGTTATTAAGGTCTCAGTTCAAACATTACCTTCTCTGAGAGGCCTTCCCAACCATCCACATAAAGCAGCTTCAAACCGACTCTCTCATTATCACACGACTTGGTTTAGTTATTTTTCTTGCTGCGTTTATCACTTGATGCCACTTGTTTTCATTGTGTATGTCCTGTCTTCTCACACTAGAATGTCAGTTTCATGAAAAAGGACCCCGACCTGCTCTATCTTGTTCACCACAGCATGTGTCACCAGCACTTTAAAAAAGTGCTCTTTCAAAAACGTTATGATTCTTTTTTCAGACATTTTTGAAGTGTGCAGTGTGGGAGAAGGAGGTATGAGAGGAGGAGAGACTTGAGCCTAAGTGAATGTTCACTTATGTGGACAGATTTTGGGGACCCCTCTCCCTGGTCTAGCTGGTGAATCTAGCAAGCAAACGGCACAGGCTTTAAGTCAGTGCAATAAAATCCATGCCATGCTGTGAAGCACCTTCAGCCTGGGTCAGAATGACCTTGAACCCCACACCTCAAGACTGAAGACGCCAGCTGGACAGATCCACAGCAGGGAGAGATAAGGGGGGACCTCGTGCTCACACTCCCCAGCTGCATTTCTTGGAGACTGAGGGAATAACTAATGACCCTTGTCCTTGCCTCCCTCCGCAGATAGATAACGTCAGCATCTCTGAACTTGTTTGATGTGTAACCAAGAAATTCCTGTTTGTGTTACTTTCAATATATAATCTAGAGAAAAGCCCAGACGCACTTTATCTCTTTTTCTTGACCTATACGAAATCTAGTTGTAAGTTTTTTTTCTTTTCCTCTTCCCTGCACGTGCACTGTCTGTGAAAGAGACGTAAGCTGCGCTTAACCTCACTCACCTGGAAGCAGCTCCATCAGAGCGCTCTTGAACTGTTTTCCTGGGGTTCGAACTCCTCACGCTGATTATTGAATAAACTCCTTCACTCATGTCACCTGGACTCTTTATTTCAGTCAAAACGTATGATCTGGTGACAGAGCCTGACAGACTAGATGTCATAAGACTTCAGTTACTTTCCAGTCGCTGTGGGACTGGTGACATGTCATACCTCCCTGCCTTTCACAATATTTCCAGACACGTGTCATTCAGCTTTGAAAGCCGTTCACCAGCTTCATCAGCTCTTCCGGATAGACATCACACATGACCCACCCACCAAATGGCAGGGAACTCTACGAGGGCAATGCTAAGAAAGGAGAACAGTGAGGATGCGAAACCCAGGGAAAAGCTAGAATTACTCTCATAAACTTAAAAGTGAATTTAAAGTACAATAGACGTTAATAATCACTGATTAATAAGCAGCAAGAATTGAGTAATAGCATAAGTTGAACTGGCAGCATTAAAATCTAGCTGCTAAAAAGATGGTTCTCCATCTATTTATGGTCGTAGGACAATTTCAAATGCCAGAATTTTGATAAAACAGTCGAAGAGATTAAGACTCAGGAGACCACTGAATAAGCTAACCATAAATCAACTTAATTATACTCGCATATAAAGAAGCCTCCTCCTGCCTACAGACACTACAGAGGTCATTCACCCCGGCCATTCATCCTTAGGCTCAGATACCATTAGGCAGGAACGGTTGATGCCTTCGCAGAGCTTGAGGACATAATCCAAAAGTTCAGCCATCGGTCATCTGTACATTTCCTCCTTTGGTGATGGTTTATGTTAAACCATCTTACTTGTAGTTAAATAAACAAATATTTATTGAGCATCTTCTGTGGGTTTCCTAATGTTGTTTCCTAATCGAACGATGGAGAGAGAACATTGTGAAAATCAAGTCCCTTCTTCACAGAGCTTACTTTACAGGGGGAGGGACAAGAAATAACCAAACCATTTTGCAAAACACAAAAAACCAAGCAAAGTATTGGTGATAAGGTCAGGGCAGCAGAGGGGAATAGAGAATACGGGGGAAGGGTGGCAGCTATTATGCACAATGTGGTCTAGGAATGACTCACTGCCAGGGTGACATTTGAGAAATGAAGGAAGTGAGAAAGCTGAGAAAGCCCAGCCTGCAGATTGCTGAGAGAAGATTGTTACAGGCAGAGAAAACAGGAGGTGCAAAGGCCCTGAGGCAGGAGCACACACGTCAGCAATGGCTAGCGGCTAGAGGGAAATGTTTGAGAGGAGAGTGGCAGGCGAAGAAATTAGGAGGGGGTGTGGGGAGGTGGGGGGACACAGGAAGATCAGATAAGACCTCTGCAAAGAATTTGGCTTCTACTGTGAGTGAAATGAGAAGCCAGTGGAGGGTTCTCAACAGAGGAGCACATATTTTAACCTGTTTTTTAAAATAATAGCTCTGGGAGAATAAAAACGCAAATACAGAGGGCAGAGGAGAGACTGCGGTGGTGTCTGAACCAGGGTGGTATCTGTGGAAGAGGGGAAAAGTAATTGAATTCTAAATACATTCTGAGGGCAAAGCTGAAATAATTTGCTAATGGATTAGATACGGCATGGGAAAGAAAGATGGGTGTTAAAGATGACTCTAAGGCCTTTAGCCTGGGAACTGGAAAAATGACATTCCTATGGATCGAGATGGTGAATACTACAAGAGGAGTAGGTTTGAAATCAAAAATAAGAAGTTTGATTTTGGAAAACGTGTGGTTAGCATCCTGTGCTGTCCAAAACAGCAGTCACTAACCATGGGTAGGTATCTCAACTTACATCTTAATTAACGAAAGTTAAATAAATTAAAAATTTAGTTCCTTGGTTGCACTTCACCACATTTCAAGGGCTTAATATCCACCCACATGTGGCTGGTGGCCACCGTATTTGCAGATGTTACAGACCATTCCCATCACTACAGAGAGTTCCATTGGGCAGGACTGGGGAGACGTTAAGCTTTTCCTATGTGCTGGGTCCTGTGCTACTTGCTTTGCGCACATTATTTCATCTAATATTTAAACAACTCTATGAGTCAGGCAATGTTGCATCTTTTTACAAAGGAGGTAAGTAGGGTTCAGAAGTTAAGTAACTTGCCCTGTCACATCATTCTTAAAGGGTAGAGAGACAGAAATGGATTCCAGGACCGTCTGCTTCCAAAGCCCAAGCACTTAAATCATCACGCTCTATTTTAGAAAGATTAAACTGGTTTGAAATTTAACATGACGTCCAGGGGGAAATGGCCGGTAGCTTATCGGCAACAAAGTGTTAAAGAATAGGAAAGAAGACAGGAGAGCTGAGAGATCTGGGGTAAAAGGGAAACTCCCAAGAGATCCTGTGTGTTGCAGAACCAAACAGAAGACATTGTCCAGCATACCACCAGTTAAAAAGAAAATAAAAATATTCAATGAAGGCGCTTGTTTATATCTTTTGATGAAGAGTCAATCGATATGAAAGGGCTGCTTAGCAGAAAGAAGGCCTTAACTGACACCAGGTAACATAAGAATGAGATACATTTGCTCACCCAGTGGTTCTCAACTAAGGATGGTACCATACCCTTAAAGGACATCTGAAAATGTATGGAGAATTTGGGGTAGACCGACGGGTGCCATGAGCATTTTGTTCTCTCACCCAAAATGTCAACAGTTACCCCATGAAAGGAACACGGGCCTAGTGTCCCTCGAGTGATACTCCACAGTCCATAAACTGAAGCAGTCTAGGCGTTAGAACATGCTGGCCAGCAGTACGGGTTTTACAGTCAGATGAACTTGGGCTCCAATCTGTTCTGACTTGCACCGCTGTGTGGCTAGGTACCATTATCTAGACTCTGAGCCTTAGTTTCCTCATTTAAATAATGCAGAAAAAAATAGTTAACACGCATCATCTAGGGTGGTTCTGAGAATTACAAAACTCTTGAAGTACTTGGCCCCGTGTTTAGTTCAGGAAGTCAGATAAATGTACACTATTATTAAAGTGGGAAAAGAGGATGAAAGAGGAACTCTAGCATGGAGACTAAAATAAGCAAGATGGAAATTCAAATAGAAAGAGAAGTCTAGAGGAGCACTGTCCAATAAAAAAATAGGGACACAAAAATGCCAGCACAGGTAATCTTAAAAATTTTCCTAGCCACATTAAAAAAGGTTAAGAAACAGAGAAAACTAATTTGATTAATATATAATAGGTCACCAACTATATCCAAAAGTTATTTCAACATGTAATAATATAAAAAAGGAGGCATTTTTTTGTATCAAGTCTTTGAAATTCTATGTATTTTACTTACAGCATATCTCAGTTCAGACAAGCCAGATTTCAAGTGTCCAACAGCCACATGCGGCTCATGGCTACATCCTGTGTTGTCACACAGGGCGAGAGCATCAGTTAGTCGAACTTTTACTGATGGCTGACTTTGGTAATTCTCAAGATTCTTACCGACTAAGATTACAGCGCATGGTGTTTTTAGAAAAGTCTGTTACTGCATTTAGCAGCTTTAGACCAGGATCTTTATACAAGTTGAGAAGACGCAGCTTTGCAGAATGATTGAACAGCCATTGATTGGACTCGATATGTCGATTCCCAATCCAGCTCTACTTCCTACGTCCTTGAACAGGTTGACGGTCAAAAACCTGTTTTCTTGGTTTCAGAATAAAGAGAATGGCACCAGCTCCTCTAAGTTTTGCTCTGAGGATCATGCACACAAAGCTTTAACCCAGTGCCTACAAGCTATTTCTCCAAGTATGAACTGCACGTATTTGTATTTGGGTTCAAGAAATGAACAGGAGTTCACTAGAAAGCTAGTTATTTATATAAACACAAGAAGTTGTTTAGAGCTGTCCTACTTCCACGGCTTTGGTTAATGAGTACATCGTGTTCTTCCAAAGCTAGGAGTGTTTCTTCTTCTCACAGTGAGGGAAATGATTTGTCCTTGTGTTCAGACATACCTCAACCTCTAGAACACTGCCTGGCACATAGGTTCTCAGAAAGTTTATTAAATGAATTTTTGATTGCTGAATTCTTGAATAATAGTTATAAGTGCACCATTAAAAGTATGATATTAGTCAATGATGGCAATTTAATCCTTACTCTAATATTTAAATTATTAAGTTTATGTACTTATTTCTTAATGAGAGCAGTGTCTCCCAGAAATGTAAGATTCTTGAGTTCAAATAGTACGGGGCAAGCCTAACTGATTGGCAGTGTATTTGCCACAGAAGTAGCTCTGCAAATAAATTACTAAAACATAATCTCAATATAGTACCCTTAAGACTACCCGAGAACCTATTCAACTCATAGTTATTAAAACTCATCACTCATTTCCTATAAAGTTAAAAAAAAAAGCAGGCAACACTGGTATAGCACAAACACATTTATTTACTAACCAAAGAGATAATCCTAATTAAACCAACACTTTGAAACAGTTGCATGCAAAATGTTTGTGATAAAGATAATCGCACACAGTAATGAAAAAAAAGCAGCAGTATGAAGATTTGCTCATTGAACTGAGCTTGTTCATCCTCGCAGCTAATTCCTGTCCAAAATGATGCTGGCATTCTTACTCCACTTTTTCATAGACCCGAGTACAGGTGACATTGTTCATGACGCACTCCTAGGACACAGAACGACATTAGAGTTAGAGTACTCTTGCACCCCAGAGCAATGGTGCTGGTTAAATGCTAGGATCAGAATCCTACAAACCTCTAACGTACTTCACAGATGAAGAAAATGGGTTTCAGGATTCCTGGGTTTGAAAAGCTAGAACCTGTTATTTTGCTTAAGATGTGACTGCGCTTTACTGAAACTTAAAGTACTGATTTGCGCTATCTAAATTATTCATTTGGTCTTGGCAAATATTATTCATTTCAAAGAAAGGGGAAAATGTATGCACAAGAGGGCACTTTGGTGGCTTGCCCAAGATTATACTGTAATGTAACAGCTGAGGATGGATGACACCCAGCTCCGTCTAGTTGACATCCTCTGCTTCACCATCTCACCTCTCTAGCCCCACAAAGGGCTTTCTTAGTTATTAGTGTTCTAGTATTTGACTTGTTATTTCGAATTTTTTTCTTTCACATGTAGTCCTCCTCTTCATGATCAGTGATATAGAACAGTTATGTGAACTATGAATATAAAAAAGAACCCAAGAACACATAAGTTGTTTGGCACTTACCACCACTAATTTCCCATCTTGCAATTTTCTCGTTATTGTGCTTTCCTTCCCATCCCATTCCTGATGTTGAACCAATGCGCCGTCTGTAAAGTTGCAGACAGTCTGCAAAAATAAAGCACACTTCTTAATCTTTCAAAATACACTACAAGCAAGTTCCCATGACTCATAACCTCCTCAATCAACATTTTTTCATCTTCTCCTTTCTGTTCTATTTCATTAACCCATACTGATCTTATTCATAATAGTTTATGCTTTTCAATCTAGACGCACATATGAGACACTTTCTCTCTCGTGGTCCTTAAAATATTTTTACAAAACAGAGAAAGTTATGAACCTAGAACCTTCATTAATTGGTCAAAGCTCAATTCATAAAATAACTTGACACTTTTTCATTATGTTCTTGCCTGTAAACAGTAAGACTGTTATTAATACCATCTATCATTCTAGAAGCTTCCATGATTTTATAAGTATGACTGACCTGAGTTTTTCTGCCATCAGCTGTAGTTTCTTCAAACTTCTCTCCCAGGTTACATGAAAACTGCGTTGTTTTCAAAGTGCTCTCGGTTTTTATGGTGAGGTTTTTGCCGTCAGAAGTGATGATACAATCTGGTTTGGCCATTGCACCCATTTTCCGCAGAGCCATTCCCACTCCTGTGTAATGTTATATCACGTTAGATAACAGGAAGACCAGAGTTATAGTTCACGTAACAGGAGTAGTCATTCAACTATAACTGCTATGCTGTGCATATCTTCACTTATCAATAACTATTGTAAACACATATCCAGTGCTCACCACATGCCAGCACTCGACATATGCTAATTCATGGAAGCCTTGCAACAACCACCCTGTCAAAGGTGGCCAGCACTGCCTCCATTTTACAGGTAAAAGAGTGAGGCACTGAAGTCACTTAGCCAAGCTCATTCGGCTAGGAAGTGACAGAGCTGCAAGCCAACAGTGCAGGCAATTTGGCTCCAAACCTCAGCTCTTGGCCACCGTGCTATGCTGGCCATCAGAAAGTCAGGGAAGAAATCCAGACTTCTCAAATGGATTTCTCAATTCTGCCCACCATGGATGAGATGACTCCAGCACACGGTCTGGCACATAAAAGGCCCTGGATAAATACTTGATTAATAGACTACACCAAACAGAAATCGACCCTGAGATACCCACATAGCACAAGGTTTGAAAAGTTAACAGCACAATCCGGATGGCAATATATGGAAAAAATCTCACCCTCCATCACAGAGAACATTTCATAGCTGCGTAACTCAATTACTATATTGATATCATGTTTAATTTATAATCTGTGTATTTCCCCTTGGTGTTAATATCTAGAAGGAAACTTAGATCCTAAGCCAACTGCCAGTTTCACAAATGAGGAAACTACCACCTAAGCAGAGTGACTGGCTTGACAAGAACACCCAGTGTCCCTTTGGAGCCTTTTCTTTCGCCAGCTCAGGGCTGGTGCCTTGTGTTGTTGGTTGAGTCATTATTTCCACTTGGGATAAATAAACAGATTAATCTCTAACGAATTTTGCCTTGACAACACTCCTGACACCAGAACCCTGGAAACCAGCCATCCCATAAACACATTCATTTTCAACGGACAAGACAGCATTCTCTATTTGGTGCTCACACAGGTGAACACACGGATGCTACATTTCTTGGATATGAGCGCAGTCATCAGCTTTTTCCAGAGTCGTCTGGATCCAGGCTTACAGTGAAAAAAAGAGAAACACTGCCTTCCAGTTTTCCTCACAGTAGCCTAAATACACTCAAAATTCACCAGAGAACCAGCCCTAACCAGTCACTGTCTCGCATAAAGGCTAATGAAGGAGTGTTTCTGAAGTGCCTGAGAGACCAGGTTTCAACAGAGTCTTGGTGGTAATCTGTGCACCAGAGCACAGCCATGTGGGATGGTGTGTGGGATGTGGGATGTTGGCTTCTAAAGCACCCTCATAGTCCCAGCTGTTTAGGGCTGGAAGGCCCCTTCCAAACAGGACCCATGCGATGCTACGCCATCCCACTTCCTAGGGGCCTGTGACAAAGGTCCATTTTTGTTTGCTAATCTGCCCACTGTCTCAAGCAGCATGCTATCGTTGTCACCGGCTTAGGAAAGGACAATAATAGAAAAATAAAGCACAGTTTTGAGTGAGAGAGAAATCTTGAATCTTCTCTTAGGGACTCATTCTCCTCCGGAAGGTCAGAAGTCAGGCGCCCGCTGCAGGACCACGCCCATCTCGCATGCAGTTAGAAGGCAGCCGCGGAAGGGCCAGCTGTTTCTGAAGGCGGTTTTCCAAACAAGTCCACTCACTACCTCTTTGCCCCTCACGCTCAAGACACAGGAGCGCACTGCCACCCCCAGGCACAGGTGGCCTCCTAGCGCTCCTCCCACAGGCCACCCGCCCACTGCCGTCCCCGGCGGGGCAATGTCAGCAGCAGGTCAGCGCTGCCGGCGCCACGCGTCTGAGAGCCCCTCTGGGGCTCAAGGGTGAGGATGCGCCGAGGCGCCCCGGGGATCTGCACCAACCCAAAGGGGCCGGCTCGCCCGGTGATGGCGGGCGGAGGCCCTGGGGGTGGAGGAGATGGGACGGAGAGCGGAATGAAAGGGGACGCTGTAGCCCTTCGGACCCTCTAGGGTTTCTGCTGGAAACCGCGCCCCGGCACCGCGTCCCTGTGGAAGGGAGCGAGCGGGACCCACGCGCCATCCAGGAACAAAAGATGCAGCAGTGCGGGTGCAGCCGCGAGGGGCCCAGTGGGAGAGGCGGCATGGTGGCAGGAGGGATGATGGGTGGTGGGAAAGCAAACTTGGGAGAGCGAAAGGCGCTGCGTGGAGGGGCTCGAAGGAAAGGGTGAAGGCGCTAGGGCAGGAAGCAGGGCGGCGGCGGCCACGTGGGTTGGGGGACAGGAGCAGTGCGCTGGGGGGACCACCAGCCGGCACATCTTGGAATCCCGGGCCGGGCTGCGTGTCCGCGCCGTGCAGCGCAGAGCGGCAACCAGCGCCGCGTGGCGAGGGATGGAGGGCGGCAGAGGGGCCAAGAGGTGGGCGGGAGGCGACCGAGCGTGCCCGGACCCTGCGCCCAGCACGGTGAAGGTGACCTAGGGGCAGACACATGCACGCCACGTTGCAGGCGCCGCAGGGCCGGATCCCTCACCTACTTCCTTCATGTATTCGTCAAAGCCTTTGCTCTCCACCAAGCGCCATCTTCCTACCAGCTGCTCAATGGTGGCCATGGTGGGCGCCGCCGGGGTGCAGATGCAGCAGAGCAGAGACCCAGGCAAGGAGCGTGGCGTGCGATCTCCCGGCAGCCGCCGCTGCTTTATAAAGGCGGCGCACGCGCGGGCCGGGCCGAGCAGCCAATGAGAGGCGGGAAGGAGCCGGGGAGCCAATGGGAGGCGCGCACCGCCCGGTCCCCGCCCCTCCCCGCCCCTCCCCGCCCCCCGCGCGCCCTCAGGGCTGGGCTCCCGGGGGCTCCGCCTGCAGGACGCGAGGCTCCGCCGGGGCCGCCGGCGAGCCCGGCCTCACCCGGCGCGCCCACGCGGGCCCGGCCGCCGCCTCCAGCACCTTTCGGCGCCTCCGCACGCCGGGAAGCCGGAAGGGCGTCCCGCTTCACCCGGGCCCCACCGTTTCGCCATCCAGCCGCCGCCCTTTTTGCATTCAGAACACCCCAAGGAATGAATGAGCCCTCGCTGGGCTTGGGTGGCAGCAATTGATCAATCGGTGGTTTGGTGGACGCAGCGTGGGTCTAAGTTGAATCAGACGATGTTATCCGAAGGTGCAAGGTGGGTGGACGTGTCCCAGCAAGTTCGATTTCCAAACTAAAACTCCGGGGGAAGTTTCAGCTTAAAGAGACTGTCATTGCTATTAAACGTTGCCATTCAGGAATAAGTATTAGTTTATATTCCCAGCTGAGTGAGCCCTTCACAGTTTCTTCTCAGACCCCAGAGTCTTTAGACTCTGGCACATTTCCTCCTCGCCTTTCATCATCATAATACCGTGCGTTTGTGTGTAGAACGTTATACTTTTCAAGGTGTCTTTGTCACTTATCCTGCTTTGCGCTCCCCGGTCCCGGTGCGAGTGAGTTTGGTTGAGGTGAAGAAGTTGCCGCTTAGAGAGGCCAGCCGCCTGAGTGGAGTTGAGGCTCATTTATTGAGTGCCTATTTGTGCTGGGTGCTGTGCTTCCTGGACACTCGGTATCCATTAATTCTGCTAAATCCTCTAAAGTTTTGCTAAAGAGCGTTATCCCAAGTTTTTGAAAGAGGAAATAAGGCAGAGAAAGTTCACAGAGTGGCAGAACCAGCTTCCCTGTCCAGGTCCTTGTCACCCAAGACCTTGTGATGTAGGAGCACACTTGGCTGCCTGTTGCTCACTGTACTCCTCCTGGAGTAGAGGCTCCAGTCCCCTGAACCATACCAAGACACTAGTGCTTGGACCATCTGCAGCAAACTGACATCTGAGGTCGCTTTGTCATCTCCCAGCATGGCTCGAGACACTTACTCCCTGCCCTGTGCCCTTTTTATTTCAAGTCCTACCTCAATTTTAAGGTCACTCCAGTTTCCTTGTGGTACCATTTTGATACTGAGTGACTCAGGCGGCATAATTGTGCCAAGGAGGGCCAGCCTGTCCCATGCCCCAGGCTCTACTGCTCAGAAAACGTTGATGTTCTCGGGGCAGCTGAGTGTGTCATTTGCTCAGTGAGGCAAGTGCCGTCTTCCAGATTCCTGAGGCAGCCCCCGCCTCCGGGGAAGGTAGCTCCTGTGTCTCTGGGCTTGACTTTTTAATGTGCTGATTTAACATGTTTTATCCATTTTTGTGTAGACTATGGTAACAATAGCCAGAATTCGGTACTGGAATCCTAATTTTTAGATTATCATAATCAACCGTATTACAGCAATATCAAAAGGAGAATGGCACCATAGTACTAAATAGTTAGGTACTTCAGAAAGTTTTTATACCAGAGGCGTTACCTAAAACGTAGCTTTTAAACACACTCTTGGATGTGATGAGTGGAAATAACCCTTTTGTGGTTACAACACATCAACAAACAAAATAGAAACATATAGGCCAAAATACCTGTTAGTGTCTCCTATGGAACCAAGAAGAAGGTCACAGTGGTTGCTCTGCTACTGTGGGCACAGGCTGAGCCCCCCGTTCTCTCATGCCTCCTATCTGTAATATAGAGAGAAAGGGAGATTGGGGTAGATTATTTCTCATGTCCCTCAAGCCCTAAATTCAGATTCCCTTTCTTCCGTTTTTCTTGCAAAAGGATCTAATTTTTTTTTTCAGCTGCACGTCATTATGTTTCCATTTCTGTATAGACTACATCGTGTTCCCCGCCCAAAGACTAGCTACCGTCCGTCACCATACACATGTGCCCTATCGCCGCTTTCTTATTTAAGAATAATAGTAATAGATTTCAAGCTCTGACAAACGTTAAATACTTCCTTAACTTGCTAACTAAAGTCTTGTTCCAGGCTACTCTACTGGAACCCAAGATGAGGTGTAAAGATCAAAAATGTTGTGAAAACAAATCTGATTAAAGTCTTTTATGACTTTAGGGGCAGGTGAAGTATCTCTTCATTGGAAAAAGGGAGGAGAATTATTACTCGATTAAGACTGATGCATTACAACACAGGGAAGCAGGAAGACCAGCTTTATCCCAGCCTGTCCTTACAGACGTGAGTGACTGCGCTGGTCCCTGGGTTCAGTAGCAGCACAGAGGCAGCGAGGTGTCGCACCGTGTCTTTCCTCATGCCGGAGGATAATAACACATCATTCTTAAGGACGAAAATGGTTGAAGAATCAAGAGTTACTACCAAGTCCCCCCCCGCCCCCCAGTGGCTCTAGAATGCTACCATTTGTAAGACAGATGCAATTTTATTTAATCTCTCTCGACCTCAGTCTTCTCATCTATGAAACTAAGGAAGTAAGAATTAGACTAAATGATTTCTTGGGTCCCTTTCAGCTTATGAAGCACTCCTGCTGTAGTTCATGGCCCTGAAAAATAGACTCAAAATGACTCTATTTCCACCTAGTGGTAAAATGCAATATTTCTCTTAGTTTTTCTTCGATAAACGTTACCTTGTCAACTTCACATCCCACAATCACACACATAGCTTTGGTGTGTATTGTGTAATTTTATTCAAAGACAACTTCCCAGTTACAGTTTGTACGGATAAATGTGCCTTCCACAAAGTTGATTATAGTATATAATCATTTCCTGAGGACAGCAAGCTTTGGTAGCCTAGAAGGGTGCAGCTGGTGGAGAAAGAGAGCAACACTTTAAATGGATCATTCCTGAGGAGGCACAAAGCAATCCATATTCACACAAATGAGTCTTCTTTAAGGACATGCCCAGATTAATCAAAAAAGGGGGAGGGGAAAGAAAAGTGATCCCTATAAAGTGGTCCTTCTCAACTTTTAGTGCACAAACAGATCCCCTGGTGATCTGGTCAAAATGCAGATTCGGAGTCGGTAGGTCCAGAGTAGGGCGCAAGATCGTGCATTTCTAACAAACTCCCGAGTGACGTCAGTGATACTGGTCTGGGGACCAGGCTTTGAGTAGCAAGCTTGTAAAGTATAAAAGAATCTGCATGTGGCTTTGCCATGGTGAGGTGACTTTATACTTCAGTGCGTAAGTATTTTCTGATTATATCTCCATAAAAATATATAGAAAAGACAGGAATTTGGACAAACTCACTCCAAAAATTTTCTTACTCAATGTCTGGACATTTTTTCTAATTAGCCTAGGCAGCTATTCTGTCTCCTTACCAGGAAGCAAGATACAAGGCTTCCAATGGGGTAGGGGGGGGCGGATAATATATGTATTTAAACCTAGTTTCTCCCTTAAATTTTATAACCAGTTTTTTGATCTTGACTCTTTCTGGCTTGTCTTGCTCTAGACAAGCTTTGCCTGCCCAGCTTAAGACCAGATCTTCCTTAAGAAAATCTCATTTGATATCAGTTCCAAGTCAGAACTATCTATAGTGGATAGAGCATGGATCTGCATCCTCTGAGTTGTCTGTAGCAGCAAAAATTCCCAAATGAGAATCAGGTCAGGGAGCTATACCACTTAAGGCACACCCTGAATGTTAAGTTCTGGACCCTTCAATGTGTCCAGCCACGACAAGCTGCCATCCATCAGTGGAAGGTTGTTTTATTTGGTTTTTGGAAATGAGATGATTTCTTAGTAAAGCACTTATAAACATGGAGTTATTTATAAACTTTGTTCTTTTTGAAGCGGTTTGATTCTTACACAACATGATTGCAAGTGGCTAGCCATCATGAATCCGTGCTTGCTAAATTAACTGGGTGTGAGAATCGCTGGAGGGAAAATGAGATGTTGCAAAAGTTACAGTAATAAAAGGTGATTGGTTTCAAAATAAGGCAGGGGGCATAATGGCTCATTGTAGTGTAAGATCAGTTTGTTTCCTTTACTTACATAGATCTCCCTATTGTCCAAACTTATCTATTATTGGGTATTATATTTGTCCTTAGCTCATGGGAACAGATAGCAGGAATATGTAGATTGGGCAAATCCTTTCATGCCTCCTGTGGGCTGTGTTCAAAGTGTTCTAGGTCTAAAAATACAGCACCTAAGGGGGCATCTTGAAATGGAGCAGGAGGATGTTTGCAAGGACACCCTAGTAAACACAAAATCTTAGTAAGAACACTGCTTACTAGGCAACACAGCCTCAAAATAGATCTCCTAGCAACCCAGACCTCCTCAAGCCCGCCTCCAACCAAATTGCCGCTCCTGATATACATTACATTGTATACAAAGTCTGGGGCTGGCCCACCCCCAAACACACAGGCGAATTCATAAAGGGCACCTTTGCCCTTTAAAAACTGTAAAAACAAAAACCCTCCCACTAAGATTTTTCCAGTGGAAAAGGCCAAATTCCTTCCTTGCAGATCGTACTTTCCCATTTTTCAGTCCCACCTTCCATGTGATAGTCTACGATTTACTGTTTTTTCTCTAGATTCAAACACCATTTGATCGTTTCTCTTTATTCGTATTTATCCACAAGAATTGATGATTTTTTAAATCAAACTTGCGAAACCACAGGGTTGCTTACTTCTGAGCCATTTATCCCGACGGGTCAGTCCCATGGCTTCCGTTTGCCTGAATTAGCTTTTAAGAGGAGTCATCAGAAGTTAATTACCCACCTGAATCTGACTGCAGACACTTTCTTGATCCTATCATTGGCTCTCAGAAGGTAGTGGTGGGAAAAGCTACTCTGTAATGCCTCAGGCCTCCCTAGTGCTGCGAAAACAGCACTGAGGTGGTTCCGTGTGCTCCTCAAAGGAGCTAGGAGGCTGGATAGAGACCCTTTGTTCATCCACCGAACACACCACAGGGTACTTTTCGTTCATCTGCTCACTTCTGCGTTGATCAACCTTCAATACATGAATTCAACCGCGCCTGGTGAAAGATTTGTTTTACTTTCCCATGCCTTTCCCCAGGCTGTCTTGCCTCTTGTATTCCTGACTTTCTCCTTTTACAGCAATAGTTTCTATGTGAAGTGACTCACTGTTAATCATGAAAAACTAACGTGTTTCCAATGAGCCACATTCTGTTTTCTAGGTTGGCTAAATGCTATGACTTCATACAGGAACTGGGAGGCTGATGTGTGTTACCACTGAGGGCAGCCATGATCTTGCTTTGGGTCTACTTTAGAAGGTCAGATAAAGAATATTTGTGCTACGAATCTCAAATCTTGTCATCTATTTTGCAGCCTCAAAATACATAGTTAACCCATCAGGGCAAAGCTGGGGTTCCTAATGCCTCTCTGCCCTGGGAGGTCAGCAGGACTGAGGCCGCCATTTTTTGCATAACGTAAAATATGGTGACCATGAGTCCTAGTTTGCCTGGGACAGGTCGGAGTTAGACTTGCTGTCCTGGTCTAATTATGGACAGTGCTCTCTCTTTCACTCCAAGTATCTCAAACGGAGCGATGTTGGACGATGAGTTGTGAAATTTAATTCTCACCTATCAGGCAGCTCCAGAGCCTAAATGTCAAGGATGGCAGTATTATGGCGCCCAGTACCATTTAACGTACAACCTGAAGATTGCCTGAAGCAGGCAAGAAATGCTGTGGGGCCATGTTCAGTCTTTCCTTGCTCACATGGCATTATACAAACATGTCATATGCAGACTGTTCTGCTTAGCCACAAATGGAGGGCAAGCAGAGCTGTCCGCGTGTGACAGAGTCCTTTGATTCAAGTCAGCCTACTTTTTCAGACCATCTGATAATTATGTAGAATAGGATCTAGTCCTTGTCTTCAAGGAGTTTGTTACCTAAGCTTGTACCAGTTAAGGAACTGCATTTATTTATTTTTATTTAACCAATATTTATTAAAAATTTTTCTGTTTTAGCACATTCTAAAAAGTCTCAAGTATTAAATGTCTTTGAAAAATGTCAGATAAATACATTTTATCTTTGTAATATTAAATGAATTTTCTTTTCTTTTTTTTTTTAAAGGTGTGCTTTTTGGTGAGGAAGATTGGCCCTGAGCTAAGGTCTGTTGCGAGTCTTTTTTTTTTTCCTCCCCAAATCTCCAGTATATAGTTGTATATCCTAGTTGTGGGTCCTTCTAGTTCTTTCATGTGGGATGTTGCCACAGCATGGCTTGGTGATCTGTGTGTAGATCCATGCCCAGGATCCGAACCAGCAAACCCCGGGCCACTGAAGCAGAGCACGTGAACCCAACCACTATGCCACCAGGCTGGCCCCATAAGTGAATATTCCAAGAAGATACCACAGTCTTTTTTCGGGGGCAGCAGTAGGGGAAAAAAGGTACATAGTCCTATTGCTTTTGACTGTGTCTGGAACTCTAGATTTTTGTCTGTTTCTTTGAACAGGCCATCTCTTTGGCAGGAACCAGGGGGTTGTACTAAATGGACACATCCTGTTTAAAATTAACATGCTAAATGCCACAAAACCACCCGAAGTAAACCTTGCTCAGATTAGAAAGATCTTGTCTGAGAAATACTGGGTTAGTGATCATGAAGCAACCCGCATCACTACCTGGCTCTCTCTGTGTTTTAGAGTTAGTTCATCGCTGTGACCCTGGGAATAAACTGACACCTGGTAGGCCCTAAGGTTGTGACATATGCTAAGATACACAACTTGCATAATAAAATCTGCCAGGGCACAAGTTAAAACGGGGATTCCCCATCACCCCAGTTTTGTTGTTAGTGCCTTGGAGTCAATTCCGACTCCTAGTGACCCTGTGTACAACACGGTAGAACCTTCTGGCGCTTGGTCCTATTCATGGGGTTTTCATAGCCATTCTGTTTTTCAAAGTGGGTGGCCAGGTCCTTCTTCCTAGTCTCTCTTAGTCTGGAAGTTCTGCTGAAACCTCTCCACCATGGGTGACCATGCTGCTATTTGAAATCCTGGTGGTATAGCTTTCAGCATCACAGTAACACCCAGCTGTCACAGTATGACAACCGACAGACAGGTGATGTGGTTCCCTGACCAGGAAACAACCACTAGACCACCAGGGCTAGCTTGTTAAGGGCCATAAAATCATGCTGTGTTCTCTTTCTCGTGTCACTGACATCCTCTTTTGAGAAAAGAGATTCAGAGATTTCTACCGCACACACTCTGATGCCCTTGACATTCAGTAGAAACTATATGTGGTTCCTAGGGGAAGATTATGGCTCTGTTACGAGAAGTTTTATTCTTTTTGTTGCATGGTATAAAATATTATCGCTTCTGCAGCTGTGTTATCAGTACACCATACAAAGTAATAAAAACTCTAGTCAGTCAAGAAAGACAGATAGAGGCATTATGATGAATCTTCTGAGAAGCCACAAACCCAAACCAGTCTGGCAACAAACAACTTATGCTGAAATCTATCCTAGAACTCTCTTCTCTTCTACTGTTCTAGAGTAGGACCAGCTTCCGGAAACAGGAAAGAATGTCATTTACCAGTGTCCCTTTGAATGTTACTTACTATGTGAAAGTTACTTACTTTATGTCACTTACTAAATGAAAAAAAAAAAAAGGATTTTTTTTCTCCAATTGAGTATCTTTCCATTGTATTGTATGTTTGCATTCGGGTTGACATAATTATTTCCGAGATATATTTACAAAAACAAAAGTTTGGCTCCATTATAGAACAAAAAATCCTAACTGCCTAGTATCTCACTTGAAAGCAAGAGGGGATATAAATCATAATGGGTAACAAAATAAAAATCACTTCAGAAGTCAGCAAACCTTGTATTTATGACTTTCCATTAAACATGAATGTTGACACTAAATCTTATGAAAAATGTAACAGGTTTCTTTTTGCTTTAAGCTTTGCTGAGCTGGTGGCAGCGCCTCTCATTTTGTGGGGCCAGGCTCGAGTTCTTCCTCACGATTATCTTTCTCAACTTGAAGCCTAGGGCCTTGGTGCTCGGAGGGAACCCAACTGGTTCAAGTCACTAATGTACGTTCAGAAGTAAAACTTGATCTTTCATGCCCACACCCAAGTCATGTAATTTTCAATTGCATACTTGGGCAGTAATTCCCGCTCGGACTTGATCTCTGCCCAATTAGCAGACATATTATTAGTACATTCTTTAAACTTACATAGTTTCATTTCTGTATATGGATTTGTGACTTGGATTCAGAAATAAAGGAGAATCTTAAAATTCTAGAGTTTGGAGGAATTATAGATATCTTCTGCTTCAACTAAAGCCCACTAAGATCCTCTTTAAAAAACAAAACAAAATGAAAAACAAAAACAAATGGACATTGTAGATTCATCGCTGTTAAAATAATTACTGTGGCTTGCAAAAAAGAAAAGAAGATTCCCTCAATATAAATAAATCCAACTCAATTTAAATGCTTCTGTGATGGAGGTCTGACTTCCCCACCAAGAAGCCCATTCCATGTTTTAATAGATCTAATTGGGAGAACACCATTATCTCTATTGTGCGGAAATCTGCTTCCAGTAATTTCTGGCTATTGGTTTAGTTTGATCCTCTGAATTAACATAGAATGTCTGCTCACTTATTCTCTCATGGTGGTCCCATAAAGCCTACAAGTATTTGATGATGCTATTTCATCCACATAAAAAATTGCCTAGAGGGGCTGGCCCCGTGGCTGAGTGGTTAAGTTGGCGCGCTCCGCTGGAGGCTGCCAGTGTTTCATTGGTTCGAATCCTGGGCGCGGACATGGCACTGCTCATCAAACCATGCTGAGGCAGCGTCCCACACTAGAAGGACCCACAACGAAGAATATACAACTATGTACCACGGGGCTTTGGGGAGAAAAAGGAAAAAATAAAATCTTAAAAGAAAAATTGCCTAGAGACCCAAATGTATATAAAATACTTGAGAGAAAGAACTATAAATAAAGTTCTATAAAATATATATTATGTGTATATTTGTGAGTATATGTGTGCATGTGAGAGGGAGAGGTATCAATTATAGCAAAAATAATAATGAAAAAGAAAAAGAATTCCAGTACCATTTTCAATTTAGAATAAGATGGAGGCTAGAAAGGACCAAATAATAATGACTTTAACTTGTTTAATCTCACTGTTAGAAAACATTCTGAAGAGTCATTTCCACTCTACTTAACATAATTGGAATATTTGCACAATCCAACGACAGTTGTTCCCTGAAGGAAGCTTTTCCAGGGTAAGCAATAATGTAATCCCAAATTATGAGTTCACTAAGAATACCGAATATATTCAGTCATTATTTAAGTGTTTTAAAACATACTTTCTAGGGGGATAGTAAAATGAAAAATAAGAGGAGGATTAGCATAAGAATTAAGTTATTTCTATCCATTCATATTTGGTCTATGACAATAATAGTTAATAATTGATGATTATGGCAGTACAAGTGTATGGATTTTCAATAGCGATGGGAAATTTAACACTATGATTAGTCATGAAATTGTTTGGTCTCCACTCCTGTTTCTCAGGGAAGTGTATGTCATAATGAAAATATGTGTTATACAAACACACACACAGTTTGCTCACTATTTGAGCCATAACAGGGCCTTTTAGGTTGCTTAGAGAAACTTTCTTTAAAAAATGTCATAATCTTGGGGCCGGCCCAGTGGCATAGTGGTTAAGTTCGGCACACTCTGCTTCAGTGGCCCAGGTTCATGGATTCAGATCCTGGACGTGGACCTACACCACTCATCAGCCATGCTGTGGCAGCGACCCACGTACAAAATAGAGGGAGGTTCGCACAGACATTACTCAGAGACAATCTTCCTCAAGCAAAGAGGAGGATCGGCAACAGATGTTAGCTCAAGGTGAATCCTCCTCAGCAAAAAAAAAAAAATACTCATAATCTTTGTGGCCTCAATTCCCCTTTGTCTTCACTTGAATTCAAAAAGATTATCTTAAAAAGATTATTTAAAAATCAAATTAGACAGAGCAGCTTTTGTCTCTATCATAACCCTATGCTTCCATATTTTAAGATAGGCCAGGCAAAGAAATGCCAGCATCGCTCATAAAACAATAATTTTATTAAGTGTCCACCCTAAAGGCACAATGGTATAGTTGCGAGAACAGTGGCCTAGGATGTAAGAGACCCTCTTTCTAGACTTGGCTTTGCTACAAAATAACTGTATAAACTTAGATTTTTGTTTTTCCTTTGTAAAATGAGAACAGAGTATATCAAAATTTCAAGGATATATATATTAATTTCACAGAGCATCTCTTTAACAACCTAAAAAGAAAGCTGCATTGACAAAAACAACCACAAAACCCTAATTTTGTCCTTTAATCATTTGTCATCTAATTTAAGGGTGAAATACAATAGAAAACTCAAATATGTGACATGGACTGTTTTCAGTCTCAGACTCCTAGGCAAATTTCATAATATAACCTTTATTGTTGTGGCCCAGCCCCCTTTTGCCCAGCAAGATCTCGCTGAAGGCGGCATTATAAGCAGCGAGGTGGGAAAGTTTCTGAGTCAAGGAAACCGCAAGTGAGAAATTCTCAGTGATCGGGGGATGGGGTCCTCCAAAGCATCCACAGTAACGTCTCATGAAGAAGAATAGTCAGCTTTAAATATCGCTAAGCACAAAATAAATTTCAGCTACATTTAAATTTATTATCCAGATGGAAATAAGTTTGAGGTCAAGCCATTCCAGTCAAATGAGACTTCTTCTACCCTTTCTTTTTCCTCTCTTCCCCAACACTAGAGCTGCCTCGTGGAGGCAGGAAGGTAGCTAAGGAGGAGTGTCCACCTTTCCTTGATGGAGGTTTTCCACTCTGCAGAAGCTGAGCGAGGGCAGGAAAGTGCTTTCTGCTTGCACAATGAGGCTCGCTTTTAAACCTACCGGTCACAGCCCTATTGACTCAACACCTGTGAAAATACGCAACGGCACTCCTGCTCTCTTATGCTTCCTCCTTCTTCCTTAGCCCCATTCTTGCTTTCCTCCTTTTTTCCTACCTACCAGGGATTTCTACCGTTTCTTGAAAAAATTGCCAGAGTCTATGCCAAATGCATTATGTACATCAATCAAATCAACTGATGCCACTGAAAGCAAATGGCAAGAAGACAGCATCAGGGAATCTGAACATGAAAACCTCACTTTCAGGTTCCTGGGAGATTTTTTGCTATCACTAGACACTCAATGATGACAGTACCATTCTGCGCATGATTCCATGGGCTGAAGAAAAGGTAATTAAGAATATTAATGCTCTATTAGAAATTAGTGACCATTCATGTAATTAAAAAACAAAAAGACCATCTGAGAATGGATTTTGTGGTCAAAGAAACTTAGGTACTAGAAATACCATGGCGATTAAGCCTCTGTTAATCTTCTATTTATTATTCAGAGATTACATCACCTTTTCCTCTTCACCTCCTTAAGATCCATGAGGCAGAGGTGGGAGGTTCTCTTTGAAGGCTACACGTTTAACTTGCTTGTTTAGTTTCTCCTTAACTTCAGCAAGAAGAAAAATTGTGGGGACATGTATATTACTTACAAATAAATTCAATGTCATTCCCTTTTCTTCTCCACACCGTCTCCACACTCTTACTGAACTTTTCAAAGAAAAGTTAATCTATTCCATTTTGCAAACTTATTTCTGGAATTGTCCCTGGTACCCAGGATTATCTAAGGTAAATGATCGTTTCTCCATCTCTCACAGTTTTCCTCTTAACTAAGTAAAAAGTGGGAATAGCTTACAGGAATTTCTGAAATAAGATTATTAGGACTTATAAGGAACTTTTATAAAAGGCTTTGACCTAGTTAAAAGAAACGGGTCCGAACTTGTAGGCACCTGTTGTCAGTTAGAATAACACTACCTTCCAGAGTGGTGCTTTGCAGGAGTTCCGGTATGTTCAGAACTTCCATCCAAATTCTATAATAAGCGTCAGATTCATTAAGAAGAACTCGTTCATTTTCGCTGTGACTACATTAAGGCCAGGCTTAAGGTGCCTCCAACTTCTGAGTGGCTTACTTTGCCATTGCTCTTTCGGACTAATGAATGAACAATACTAAGATGATCTTAAAGTGGTTACTCACACATGAGATCATCACACTGGTGCCCCGCCGTATGTTATTAAATTGTCCCCGTTCACAGCATATTCCAGAAAACACTTTCAGCTAGAGTGCTAACACTTGCAGTTAGGGAGTAGGTCAGAGTGACAAGAGTCCAAGAAGACAGCTGAGTCATCCTGGGTGGAATATATAAAGTCCCTGTGCTGCACTAGGACAGAGGTAACGCTTCCTCTGAGCTCCCAACCTTTTCAACAAACATCAAAAGGTAGGACTGAAATGGAGAGTGGGAACACTCATTTACAGCAGGTAAGTTTGTAAGTAAGTACAACCACTTTGGAAATCTGTTTGGAATTATCTACTAAAGTTGAACACGTATACCAAGAGACGTGTACAAAACTGTTTATAGTAGTGTTATTTGTAATAAGTCCCAAATGGAAATAACTCACATGTTCATTGACAGTAGAACGGATTTTTAGCGTGGTGTATTCATGCAATGGAATAGCATTCAGCAAGGAAAATGAAAGAAATACAGCTACGTGCGCCACGTGAGAGAATTTCATAATGTTGAGCGAAAGAATCCGCACACAGATTAGAAACCTGAATATTCTACTTATAAAAAACTCAAAAATAGGTAAAACTACTCTATGGTGTTGGAAGCCACAACAGTGGTCTCTTTGCGGAAGAGAGAAGGGGGAGCCATTGGGAAGGGAATGAGGGGGCTTCCGAATTGCCAGCAGAGTTTTCCATGTGGAAGATGATTACACAAATGGGTTCACGTGATACGTCACCAAGCTGTGCACATAATATTTGTGCAATCTTCTTTATCTAGCATTGGGCTTTCGTCAGGAATGCTTATTTTTTAAAAGAAAATATAAGCATTAGTAAAAGAACTATGAAATATCTTGTGTCTCAGAAAAAAAATAGTAAATGGTTCAATAAAATTCTACATACGTTATTAATCCTAGCTTGTAAAAGAGTCCTCTTAAATTATTTTAATTAGTTTGGGCATATCCACTTAGAAGTTTTTCTTTTGTTGATTTTAACCTCTCAGCTGAGTGCAGCTAGAGCTGGTGGAGTTCAGCAATTAGGGAAGTGGATTTTGAGGGAGCGGCATAACAACTTTTGATCTCCCACTTTACAAGGTTACACTAACAACTGCAAGGGTAATATGTAACCAAGAAATATCTGAAGCCTCCTTTGGAGGCTGCATGGTGGGGTGGAAAAAGTGTGGAATTTGGAGCCGGATGGAACTGAGTCTGAATTTTAGCTCTGCCACATACTAGCTGTATGATCGTGAGCAAGTCACTTATGTTCTCTGTTTCCTCATCTTTAAAGGAGGATCATAATATCCAATTAAATAGGGATTATATCACATACATATGTATGTATATTACAAATGGCATATATGATTTTGTGAATGGTAACTATTATGAATAGAATCACTTAACTTGTTTGCTAACAAAGTAAGTAAACTGAACCAATATAAAACGTAAGTTTTCTTTTATTCTCAAGGTTTTTGCTACATTTTAAATGTTCCAAAAGCAGAGCTTTAGGCCCCAGCAAAGAACTAGTCTATCCCAAAATGTCTGAAGCTGGTCTTCTCTGTGGTCCCAGACACTTTCTTCAGAATCTAAGCTGCCCTATATGCGCCTGAGGCTGAGTTGGTACTGCGGTATAACTAATGTCCCCCGTATGGGGACTTCAGATCTCTTCAATGACTTTCACTTGAACTTTGATCATGGACTGCTTCTAGGAAAAGAATACACTGGAGACGAGGCTAGAACATGAGCGCTGGAAAGGCAAAAAGAACATTACTGTTAACATAAACGGTCAAGGGAAGAAAATACATAATTCCTACATATTCATATAATCCATTAAAAGAAACATATAGAATAGGAACTTAGTGCATAGTGTGTTATAGGTAAGCTTAGACATCAACTGTACAACCAGCAGTATACAGCCTAAGTATTAATATCTTAAAATTGGAGTTTCTTATCTATACAGTGGATATAATTAGAGCTTTTAAATTTTTCTTTAAAAAAAAGAAATGATTTAATTCTTTAATTCTTAAAAAAAGATTTTATTAGTTTCTCCGTTTATTTGTTTGTTTTTTATATTTTCGAAAAATACATCAGTCTGAAACTACTTGTGGGGAGTGGAGAGTTGTGGAATTAATACAGACCACTTTCCCTCCCATGAGCCCAAAGTATATTAAAAATGATGTCATTTGTCATTCATTTGTGAATTCCATTTGAATCACTCCCTGTTACAACCACAGATCTTTATAGATAAAAGAGGCCTCAAGAGCTTATTCTGGTCCCGTAGCCAGAAAGTCAAAAAATTATTGTCTCCATCTTACCTGTCTCTGAAACTTCCTCCCCCAATTTTTTTTGACCTAAAAGTATTGGTACTGACATAATTTAATTAAGCACGTGTGAAACTGCAGTGTTCCAGAATCTGCAGTTGATATAATTAAAGTGAAATGCAAAGTGTGTAGCTCCATACCATTTCTTAATGTCACACTCCATCACTTCTGTTTAATATCAAATTGCAAGAGGTATTTTTCATCTGTTAATTGCATTTTACATGCCCTTCATCATTGGCCTCGAAGCAATTAAATTTGAGAAAAAATTATTGAAGCAGGGAGTAAGGTGCAAAATAATCAAGTTCACTACAGCTGCTTTCACTCAGTGATGTCTCCAGCAGATAAATTACGATTCACCCTTTCATTCTATTATAGCTATTTCATTCTAAAAAATATTTAGAGTAAAAACTGATGGATCTAGAGGAAGATTTTTATTTTCAGAATATTTGTGAAAATCTAGCAAAGAGAAAGCAGCTTATTTCTAATACTGTATTATAGAAATTTTTATTCTTTACATAAAGCACACGTTATTAGCAAACTCTAAAAATGAAATTAATAATCTGTCAATTTTCATTATGCTGCATCCATGTATCCCGTGAACCACAGAGTATTCCTGGAGGTTTGATGTTTCAGAGATTCTCCATAGACGGAGAAGTGACAACTGACGCGGAGGACCTGAGAATCTGACTGCTGGTCCGTAGGAAACCTAGCCCATGATATTTTTGAATATTGGGTTGAACCATATGAAATTGCCATATTTGTAGGTTAAAAATGGTCAAATCCAGGTAATTTCATATAATACAACCAAATAGCTGATGGGTTTTGAATACAGGCGTCTTGGCGTATCTGGAAACATCATGGAGTTCTTTCACCATTGAATTGATGTGAATATATGTTTTGGAACTATTCTCTGATCAAGGGCCCTCCTGTTTTCTGCTCTCTAGCTTTTCCCTGTCCACGCACTCCTTTATCCCTTGAGTGGATGGCTTCTCTCCTATCGACCCAATGGAAACTCCTCTCTCCAAAACCACTGACGATCATCAGGAAATGGCCAAATCCGAAAACCTTCCCTGATCGCCTCAGCCTCTCTACAGCCTTGGACAACTTGATCACTCTCTCCTTTAAAATTCTTCCTTCTTTCATATCTGTGTCACTGCATCACTTGTTTCTTGACTTATCTCTCTAAATTTTTGTCTTTTCCATTCACCACCTAAGTGAAGCCGTTCCGATAGTCTCCAGCTTTTTCTTGCTCGACAGATTTATACTTTCACCCTAATCTGCTTCACCCTGGGCAAACGAGCTCCCTTTCTGCTTTCTGGCCATGGGAACATACACACCACTACACTCTTACCTGTTACTCTGGCCGCCATCTCTCCTTTCCTCTTGCTCAGTGGAGAGGTGTCCCTATTCCTATTAACCCAACTTGTGCTATCACCTGCCTTCAGCCATCCTGGGGACACTTCTCGCTGATCTCATCACTTGTCCTACATCCTCACCCCTTCTTACAGGCTCTTTCCCTTCACTATATAAACTTGCTTGATTTTCTCCTATGATAGAAAGAAAAATCTCTTGACCCTATGCCACCCTCTCGCTACTGCCCTGTCTCCCTTCATTCATTCAAAATTAAGCTTAAATGTTCTAATTTGTTTTCTTCTTAATTTCCTATAACTTTTCTAACCTAATGTCTGAGGTCTGTCACCTCCAGAAGGTGATTCTGATAAGAATTTGATGGGCGTAGTCTATTTGGGAGACAATCCCAGCTAGGGGATTGGGGAAGTGAGTCAGGGGAGGCAAAGAGCCAATACAGGATGTGTCAGTGCCTCAGGGACTACTGTGGGAAACCGTGATTTGAATGTCATTGGGGACATTTGAGAAACTAGGTGGCATGTGTCTGAAAGTTTTCCCTTCTTGGGGGTGGGAATACTGAGGTACTTAGCAATCAACCCTCATCCTGGATCATTGAGGGTTGCTCCTGGGGGCATGAACTCTCTAGCACTTCCAGCCCGCTCCAAGACAAAGCTGGGCTCCTTCTAGCCTCAAAGGTAGAAAGTAGCAGTGGTGGCAGTAGGAAGCCATCAGTAGAGATGGGACTGGCGAGTGCTAAAGGGTTACGGGAGGAGCACCAGCTGTGTCTGCTACACCCACAGTAATTAGACTCCTGCTTTTACTTCCCATTTAGGGTGAGGAGCCATGATCTCATAATTGCAACGCCTACTGAGATTTCGTTTGTCCTCCACGCCCCTGACCTTTCTGTGTGCCCCAGTTCTTATCCTCCTGGATACTTTCCCCTCCTTGGCTTCTAAGAAGCCACTCTTTCTGTCTTCTTCTGCCTCTGTGCCATTTTTGTCTCCTTTTCAGTTGTCTCTTCTCCCAGTGTTGATGCTTCGCAGGGCTCTGCTTTGGATTTCTCATTTTACACACTATTCCTAAGCCATCTCTTCTAATTTTCTGACTTCCACAACCGCAGACATGACGCTGACTTCTGAACCTGTATGTTCAGCCTGGACTTTTCTCCTCGGTCGCAGCCGTATGTCAGATCGCATTTCAGGCTTCCACGTCCCCGAGTGCGTGATCGTCTTAACCCAACTGTCAGAAGTACTTGATCCTTGCGCTCACGAAACAGAAGCATTATGCTCCCTAAAGGCACATGTTCTTCCTCGTGCATTCCTTCTTGGCTAACCAGGAACACAACGGAAAACCTGCGAGTCTTTCCCTTTGCCTTTTTGTTTACTCTTCACATCCAACTAGTGACCAAGCCTGGGCAGTGTTACCTTCTCCATGCTCTCCGGTCCAATCACTGCTGCTCTTTCTCTTCCCACCATCTCAGTGCCCCCTCCTTACTCGTGTTTGCCTCTAACCTCACCTGCTCACGCTGTAACCCTTGCCCTTCTGCCAGAATGGTATCTCAAAAACAGGAAGCTGATCAATTGCGTACAGAAAAAGCCCAAATTCCTTACTATGATATGAAGGGCCTCCATGAACTGGCCCCCGCCGGCCTCTCCAGCCTTATGAATCATCATTTCTTCTGCCTGCTCACCGTGTGCTCTAACATTATAATTTCCAACTTCTTCCATAGAATTCCAAATCTCTATGAATTTACTTCTTTATAGCATATACCAGGCTATGTAATCTAAGAATTTTACAAATATTAAATTATTTAATCCTCATAACAACCCTAAAATATATGTACTGTTATTATCCTCATTTCATGGATGAGGAGATTGAGGCTCAGAGAGGTTAAGTGACTTGACCAATGTCACACAGCTAGTAAGTGGCAGAGCCAGGATTCAAATCCAGGCAATCTGGCTACAGAGTCATTGCTGTTGACCCCTCTACCACAGTGAGCTGGAGTCATTCATCTCACCTCTCTCTGTGTGGAGCATCCTCACCCCACTTCTCATGGCTCCTTCTCTGTGGAATCTTCTTGATCCTTCACTGCTTTGATAGGCTTGACCCCTCTCTGTCTCCTTCGAACCCCCTCTGTAATGAGTACAAACATACGTTTATTTCCATATGTGTCTCCTTTTAGTATAAACTTCTTGATGGCCACTCCTTTACTAGTTTCTATAGTTTTCTCTGACTCTAAATGTTGAGTGTTCCAAGCTTAAAGGCTTTCAGCTCTTTTTCTCTCTATCTACACCCATTCTCTTGGTGGTTTCATCTGCTTCGGGCTGCAAACATGGTCTGTACGGGACAACTCCCACATTTATATCTCCTGCTTCAAATTCGGTCCTGAACGCCAGACTCCCATGTAAACCAGCCTCCTCCATGACTTCACTTGGTTGCCCCACGGGTATCTCACAGTTAACCTGTCCAATGAAAACGCCTCGCTCCTTCCCACAAAGTGCATCTGGATCTTCTCCATCCCAGCCAGTGACAACGCGATGCTTCCAATGGCTCAGGGCAGAAACATGAGAGTCAAAAGATTTCCCTTGTTCTCTCACGCCCCACAATCAATCAATCAACAGATCCTCTTGGCTCTACGTTCAAAGCGTGTCCAGAAGGCAACAACCGCTCTCTGCCTCCTCTGCTATTAACCTGGCCTGGGCCACCCTCATTTCTTATCGGAGCCAGCCTTCTCACTGCTTCTATCCTGCCCACTTTAGTTATTCCTCCCAATGGAAGCCTGAGCGACACTATCAGAATTTAAGTCACATGGTGTCACTCCTCCACTGAAATCCCTCTAGTAGAAGCCAAGTCATGTCACCAGCCTGCACAAGCTGGTCCCTGTTACCCCGACCTCATTACCTTCTATTCTACCTCTGCTTATTCTGTTGCAGAAACCCTGCCTTCTTGCCGTTCTTCCAGTGCCCCAGGCGTGTTCCCGCACCCCAGGGCCTTTGCACTTAGTGTTCCTGCTGCCACTTGCTGCTCCGCCTGGAACATTTGTTCTGCGTCTGCCCTTGCTCCATTACTTGCCTCTGGTCTTTGCACAAAAGTTATTTCCTCCATGAGGCCTTCCCTGATCACCCTACTTAAAACCGAAACCCCTAACTCTCACATCCTCTAGCTGCCTTTCCAGGATTACTTTTCTCCTTTCACTGTCTAACAGTATACATTTTACTTATTACTTTTGTTTTCTGTGCCTCCCCACTGGGATCTCAATTTCCTGTGAGTTCATTCCTCCAAGCCCAGCACCAGGCACAGCCTGTCATATAATACGTGCTCCAAAAATGTTGGCTATTACTCTCCCCAACCTTTAGCCCAGTGCCCAGAACACTTAGGTCTTTGATAAATGCTAGTGAATGGATGAGTACATTCGTGATTAAATATGTTCTTTTTATCGTATAGCTAAACTATCCTAAGATCTCTCTGAAGACAACCCCAGTCTCTATTTCTATTCCAAACCTCTCTCCAACCCTTAAAGTTGCGACACCAACAGCCTCTTTGTTTATCTCATCCTGGATGGTGTAGCATCTCCAGCTCTAACAGCCTAAAGTTAAGCTTGTCTCTGGACACTCACTTCCCAAGCTCGATTAGCCTTCTAATTCTTTTATTTCTGTTCAAGTTATTATCATCCCTCTGTCACCAGTCATTTTGGTACCCACTGACTTCTGTATCCCAATATCTAAATAATTTTCAAACGCCAAGTGTCTACCTAGACAGTGTTTCTCTAGTTTGTCTTTTTCTTTCATTCCCACTGATAATGTCCTCATCAGACCTTGACGATCTCTTTATTCTGTCAGTCCCATCAGCCATTCAGTTCTCCATCCATCTCTTTGTACATCAGCAAACATTTTTTGAGTCCCCACTGTACTAGGTACTTGGCTGGGATTGTACAGACGTGCTGTGAAATGGTTTCCTTGATCAGGAAAAGTGTCACTTGCTAAGACAAATTGCTACAGTATCTTTGTTTCAATCCTTCGACTGTATTGTTAACATTAGTTTGTATGCCTGGGTAAGCAAAGCCACATCCTGAATCCATGCCAGTCAAAACCCACTCGCATCTTGTGCTAAAGGCAGGGGTCTAAGATAGTTCACTTGCCATCTGTGTGTTGGTCCTTTACCCCTGGGAATATGGTCCACTGTGTTTTGTAAATATTCTGTCTTGCTGACAAACTAGACAATTACAGTTAACAATTTGTACTTCTTCTTGTGCTCTGGTAAAAGACATCGTTCAGCTCAGAGCTGGGTGGCTCAGTTCCTCCTGTGACCACACATGTCATGTACCGAAATGGCCACCTCTAGGAAATTCACCAAAGCACCTGCCCATTGGTCTCAGTTCCCCTCTGATCTTGGTAAGGGATTATATTTTGTATTATTCGATTTATTTACACGCTTCTGTTAACACCCCTTTTTCCCCAGAACTTTGTTTTTAGTGAGAACAGGATCAGTATTTTAGTAATCTCTTGTACCTTCAACACTATTTGAACATATTAGGGGGTCCGTGTGTGTTGAGAGTAATTGAATAGAATTGCTTACAGGTTACACTCACTTTGAACATATATAGCCGTTTTGGCTTTGTATATAGCTGTCCATAACATGGACGGTAGAAACTGTACATCCGAACAATAACGTTTCCTCAAGGATGAGTCAAGAGGCCATTCCTTCTTCAATTCAGCCAATAAGAAGGAAAAATTCCCTTGATCTTTAAGGATTAGAATTATGACAGCAGCTCCCTCTGTTGATCATTTTAGAAATGGCATAGCATTTGAAGCTACTTTACACAGCCCTAAATTAGAAGACCTGCTCAAAAGTAAAATATTCATTAAACTGGAATAAGCCATTGAAGACGCATTTGAAATTTTACTTGTTTGAGACTACCATTCTGAAAACAGAAGAAGGAAATAAATAATATGATATTAAGAGGCAATTTCATAGAGCGTCTCCTTCCCTGTTGGTCATTATGCTAAACAAACATAAACTGTGTTTAGGAGAATCAATGATAATGAGTCTAACATAAACACCACTTCAGGCTCTCTGAAGATAGTGCTTATCAAGTTTTAGTTTGCATCAGGATAATCTGGACAAGTGCTTCCCAAGCTTCAGCATGCAACCGAAATCACCTGGAGGGCTTGATAAAACATGGATTGTTGGGTTCAACCCACAACATTTCCGATCCAGTAGCTTTGTGTTGGAGCTGAGAATTTGCATTTCTCATATTCCAAGAACCGCTACTCTAGACCGTGGCTACTAAATGTGATCTACAAGATGGCAGCAGCAGCATCGCCTGAGAGATTTGAGCCACACAGAATCTCAGGCCCACCCCATACCTACTGAATCAGAATCTTCTTTCTCTAATGACTCCTGAGTGATTCATCTACACATTAAAGTTTAAGAGGCATTGGCTTAGAGCAGGGGTGGCAAACTTTGTCAGTTAACGGCTGGATAGTAAATATTTTAAGCTTTAGGAAGATAGAGTCTTTGCCACATCTACTCAACTCTGCCATCTTAGCACACAAGCTGCCATAGACTGAGTGTGGGTGTGTGCCAATTAAACTTTACTTATAAAAACAAGCAATGGGCCAGATTTGGTCCACTGGTCATAGTTCATTGACCTCTGGCTTAGAATGTGTGTGTTTATGGGTTTTGCTGTGTTTTGTTTTTGAATGTAGTTTCACTTCCCAGAGTTTCTGTGCCGGTCTTCTAGGGTTAGACCTACTATTTGTATTTCCAACAAGCATCTGAGGAAGTTTTGATTGAGGTGGTCAGCAGATCGTACTTTGAGAAATACTTTCAGTCATGATTTTCCTTTGCGATATCGAATTATTTTATCAGGTATTTATGGTTTTCTTTTAAATAGCTCATAGAAAGAAAAAAAATCTCTCATCTATTCGTCTTTTCAACAACACCTTCCACGTTATCCCAAATGTTGCCCACACTAGGGTTAGGCTGGTACGAATTGTATGTATTTTTCCCCAACAGAGCACACTAAACACCGTAAGAAAACTGGGCTCCTTAGCAGTTGCTTCTGCACACATTTTCCCATAAGGAAAGAGGACACACTGCATGCGCATTTAAGCAGGAAACTCATTACAGAAGAAAATTAGAAGCAATGGGAAGTGCAGATCCTTCTTTATTTCTGCTCTTATTTTTTCAGACCAAAACTCATCCGCTCCAGCTAAAGTCTTCAGGGAATAGTTTTATGGCTAAAGCAAAAAAAAGGTATTGTGCATCTACTTTCTCTCGATTCTATATCAAGCAGAGAAAGGGAGGGGAAACACACAGCTGTGAAGTGGACTTTGTTCCCATTCTCTAAATGTCTAGTTGCTTCTTTTATAAAAGTAGATTTGAGTTGATATTTTTTGTCCCAATAATATCATCCTTTCTCACCAGCTCCGTTTTTCCCCCCAGAAGCACTCGCTCTATAATAAGTCTATGAACTTTTCTGCTGCCATTCTTCTTACTTTGCATAAAAGAGTTCTGGGAGGCAACACATGGAAAGAAATTTAATTGTTAATGAACAGAGGCGAAAATTACAAACATTACGTTTTTAATATATTTTTAAAAGATGTGCTTTTCTCAATATGTGTAAAAAGATGTCTAGATTTCTCTTAGCCATTCCTTCCAGCTGCCTTAAAGTGTAGTTTGAAATTGTAAGGTCCTTGGGGGTTAATTTTTTTTTAAATAATCCTTTCCTAATTATTAAAACAGTACTGATCGTTGTTAAAATTTTTTAAATGCAGATAAACAACAAGAAATCACACATAATGCCCTTACCCAAAGATAGTCTCTACTAACTTAAAAAAATAATTTGAGGGGAAATTCCTATAACATAAAATTAACCATTTTAAAGTGAATGATTCCATGGCATTCAGTATATTCACAATATTGTGCAACAAGCACTTCTATTTAGTTCTAGAACATTTCCATCACTCCAAAGTGAAACATCTTGCCCATTATGCATTCTCCTCATTCCCATCTCCACAACCCCTGACAACCACTAATCTGTGCTCTTTCTGGGTTTATCTATTCTGGATATTTCATATAAATGGAATCATGCAATATGTGACCTTTCGTGTCTAGCTTCTTTCATGCAGCATGTTTTTGAGCTTCATGCATGTTATTGCATGCACCACTACGTAATTGACTTTTATGACTGAATAATATTCCATCGTATAAATATTCCACATTTGTTTATCCATTTATTCATCGATTGACATTTGGCTGTTTCCACCTTTTGGCTATAGTGAATAATGTTGCAATGAACATCGTGTACAGGTACTTGTCTGAGTGCCTGTTTTCAATCCTTTGGGGTAAATATCTGGGTCATATGGCAATTCTATGCTTAACTTTTTGAGGAACTGCCCAACTGTTTTCCACAGTGGCTGAACCATTTTGCATTTCCACCAGCAATATACAAGGGTTCCAATTTCTCCACATCCTCGCCAATACTTATTTTCTTGCGTTTTTTAAAATTATGGCCATCCTTGTGGGTGTGAAGTGGAACTTAATTGTGGTTTTGATTTGTATTTCCCTAGTGACTGATAATGTCGAACATCTCTCCGTGTGTTAGTCATTTGTATACCTTCTTTGGAGAAATGTTTCTTCATTTCTCATATTCATTGCTTATTTTTTAATTGGATTGTCTTTTTGTTGTTGAGATGGAAGATTTTTTTATTTGTTCTGGATGCTAGACCTTTATCAGAAATATAATTTGGAAATATTCTCTCACATTCTGTAGATTGTCTTTTTGCTTTCTTGATAATGTCCTTTAGCGTGTAAAAGTCTTTAATTTTAATGAAGTCCAAAGGGTCTATTTTTTCCTTGTTGCTTATGCTTTGGGGGATCATATCTAAGAATCCATTGTCCCATCCAAGGTCATGAGACTCTACTCCTACTTTTTTTCCTAAGAGTTTTATGGTTTTAGCTCGTATTTAGGTTGTTGATCCATTTTGAGTTGATGTTTATATATGGCGGCAGGTAGGGGTCTTAATTCACTCATTAGCATGTGAATATTCAGTTGTCCCAACGCCATTTCTGAAGAGACTGTTCGTCCCCCATTAAATGTTCTTGGCATCCTTGTTGAAAAGAAATTGGCCATAGACGTATGAATTTATTTCTGGACTCTCAATTCTGTTTTACTGGTCTATATGTCTATCCTTATGCCAGTACCACAGGGTTTTGATTGTTGAAGCTTTGTAGTAAGTTTTGAATTTGGGAAGTGTGCATCTTCCAAATTTGTTCTTCTTAAAGATTATTTTGGCTATTTGGAGACCCTCGTAATTCCATATGAATTTGAAAATCTGCTTTTCTATTTCTGCAAAAATTACCATTGGAATTTTGATAAGTATTACATCAAATCTGTAGATTTCTTTGGGTAGTATAGATGTCTTAACAATATTAAGTTTTCCAATCCATGAACACAGGATGTTGCTCCATTTATTTAGGTCTTTAAAAAAAAATGTTAATAGTGCTTTGTAGTTTTCGGTGTGATTATTTGTTTAGGGTAAATTTCTGAAGAGAAAATATTTTGTGTTAAAAGTATACAAAATTCAAAATATATCATCAAATTTTCCCCTAGAAAGTTTTGCCAAATTACACTTCCATTCAATCTTCACCAGTTTGAGGGGTAGAAAATTGTATTTCTTTGCTTTAATTTTCAGTTCTTTGATTCTCAGTGATATTGATACCTGTTCATGAGCTTATTGGTCATTTATAATTCTTAGTCAGGAATATTTATTTGTAACCATTCCTCAATAATGACTGACTTTTAAAATTGAATTTACAAAACTTATATATCTGGTTGCCAAAAAGTAATACGAATGAAAGTGAGAACATTATTATTATTACTGTTTCATCAGTGATGTTGAGTATCTCCTACAATATATTTACTGATATACAATAAAACATATTAATCTCAAAACCCCTTTATTTTAATTTTATGGATAATTAATAAATCAGAATATTTAAGAAGAGGGAATAGTTTGGTTTGTCTTTTATTATACGTTCTGCTTGGAACTATGACTCTATTTCTAAACAGTAAGACTTCAGCAACTAAAGATGAACATATGTCTTTGGCACTAGGTACACCCCATGTTCCTACTTAAGTTGGCACTGCAGTTGAACTTTACAGAAAAGACCTCAGAGACCATGTAGTGTAGCTCCCTAATTTTATAGATGAGGAGCGTGTGGCCCAGGCTGGTGATAGAGTCCAACACAGGGCACAGTCAGCCAGGGGCAGGATCCAAGTTGCCACGGTCCCTCCAACAGGCTACAGTTGTGTCTAGTGTAGCCAGCAAAACAGTGTAAGACCTGGAAGGCTGTGGGCTCCCTCTTTGGTCCCCAAGGCTAAAAATGGCTGCCACAATCTAATCAATCCTTAGAACAAGTAGTGGAAAAAAATATGGACCCTTTCAGCGTTGCTAAATGTGTTTTTCTTGTCACACATAGACCCTAGCTAAGGCTATGCCAATATTTCAGGTATTTCCTCCTTCCAAATCGTCTTCTCACTTATATTAATAGCGCAACCAGAGAAAGCAGTATCTTGTCGTAGTCAAGAGTCTGGCTCCTGGATTCAGAGTTTCTGAGTTTGACTTTCGGCTCAGTCACTTGCTAGCTACAGATGCTTTCAAGCCTCACAGTTTCATCTATGAAATGGAGATGATTAGAGTCATAAAATCCACATCCGGTCCACCACACGCCCAGCTGGGATCAGTTGCAGAGACACCAGAGAAGACCTGAGACAGCGAAAGAGACACATGGGTTTATTGGGAGCCACTTACAGGGAGGTCCAGTGGTGGCTGGCTGGACGGCAACGTGCACCTGCTGCTGCGGGTGGGGAGGGGGTTTCTTATACAGGCGGGGGACACAAAGGCTATATGCCTGCCAGGAGGGGCTGTCCCTGGGACGACCAGCCTTCCCAGGAACAGGAGCTCATGCGGAGGGTTCTGCATCCCTTTAAGATGCAATGTTCTTTGAGTGAGATAAGCTAGGATCCAGGCTGGCCAGGCCCTGGCTTGTTACAAATCATGGCAGCAGGCGTCCTGCCCAGAAGGGAGCCAGGAGGACTCATGGTTGCAATGGGCTTGTGGGCTTTTGCTTAGCAAGCAAGGCCCTGGCCCTACAACAACTAATAAGATACTTGTGGAAATAAGAAGTAATGCACATAAAGTACTTAACATTGAGATCAGCATATGACAATGGTGAAGACAAGTGGCCATAAGTGCTCTTTAAAATATTAATAAATTGCAAAATGTGTGCAGACTGCAACTCGTTCACTTAATCTTCTTGGTAGTCAAAAACAAAATGCCTTTGCAGTGCCTGAAATTGTTGACTATTTCAAATTCTGCAACATTGTTTCATTGTGTTTATACCTTTGCAGATGGAGCACTTTAAAGACACGTGACCTAGATTTTTCTTTAACAACATGTGTATTTCTTTAACAAGTCTGGAGATGAGATAATATGCTCATTATAAAGTTATTCAAGACTTAGAATGTGGGAATAATAATAGTTTAAGAAAAGTACATTTCGAAGACTATGAAAAAAACTTCAACATAATAAACTTATTCATAAAGGTGATAACATTTACATATGCCATTTTAACTGTAATTTGGAAAGGTGTTTCAATAAAATAGTAAGAAATTACAGGCTCCTCAATTGGATCAATATGAAGAATATTATATTATGTTACATTTATTTATTAATAAATATAGAGACAATTCTGATAAAAAATTAATAGAATATGAAACAAAGGTAATAAAGATGAGAAAGTATTTTGACATCTAAAAGCTAACTATAACTTTTTTAAACTTCAGGTCATACCAAGAGCCAAATTAATTAAAATGAAGAGAGAACTTTTGAAAAGAAATAATGAATAAGCTTTTGGATTATTTGATAATCAAATTAACGAAGAGGAGTAAATTATATCAACACACTGAAAAAAGATATCAATTTCTTGCTGACTTGACAAGAAATACCAACATTGATTAAGATAACATAAAATTCATAATATGCTACTACAGACGGGGCATTGTTAGCAAACTGGGTGAGGGTTGTAAATGCAAGAGTATTTGAAATTCGTCACTGCTTGAGTAAAATGGAAATGCCCAGAAATCTTACCATTTGTCATATAAAGAAGTAACCAAAAGAGCCAAGAACATACAATGGGGAAAGGACAGTCTCTTCAATATATCGTCTTGGGAAAACTGGACAGCCATGTGCAAAAGAATGAAACTGGACCACTATCTTACACCACACACAAAAATTAACTCAAAATGGATTAAAACTTGAATGTAAGACCTAAAACCATAAAATTCCTAGAAGGAAACATAGGCTCCTTGACATCAGTCTTGGCAACGATTTTTGGGATCTGACTCCAAAAGCAAAGGCAATAAAAGCAAAATAAAGTAGGAATACATCAAACTAAAAATCTTCTACACAGCAGAGGAGATCACCAACAAAATAAAAAGGTAATCTACTGAATGGGAGAAAATATTGGCAAGTCAAATCTCTCATAAGGGATTAATATTCAAAATATATAAAGAACTCATACAACTCAATAGCAAAAAAACAATCCAATTAAAAAATGGGCAGAGGATCTGAATAGACATTTTTCCAAGGAAGAAATATAGGTGGCCAACAGGTACATGAAAAGATGCTCAACATCACTAATCATCAGGGAAATGAAAATCAAAACCACGGTGAAATATCACCTCACACTGGTTAGAATGGCTATTATCAAAAAGACGAAAAATAACAAGTATTGGGAGGATGTGGAGAAAAGGGAATCCTTGTGCACTGCTAATGGGAATATAAATTGGTGCAGTCAATATGGAAAACATAATGGGGGCTTCTCAAAAAGTTAAAAATAGAACTACCATATGATCTAGAAATTCCACTTCTGGGTATTTGAAGAAAACAAAACACTAACTTGAAAAACTGTATGCACCCCCATGTTCATTGCAGCATTATTTACAGTAGACAAGATATGGAAGCAACTTAACTGTCCATTGGTGGATGAATGGATAAAGAATGGATAAAGAAGATGTGGTATATATATATATATAATGGAATATTATTCAGCCATAAAAAAGAGTGAAATCTTGCCATTTGAAACAATATGGATGGACCTTGAGGGCGTTATGCTAAGTGAACTAAGTCAGACAGAGAAAGAACAAACACTGTATGATCTCACTTATATGTGGAACTTAAAAGACAAAACAAAACAAAAACCAAGCTCATAGAAACAGAGAACAGATTGGTGGTTGCCAGGGGTTGAAGGGTGAAATGAGTGAAAGGAGTCAAAAGGTACAAACTTACAATCATAAAATAAAAAGTCATGGGCCTGTAATGTACAGCATGGTGACTATAATTAATAATACTGTATTGCAGGTTTGAAAGTTGCTAAGAGAATAAATCTCAAAAATCTTCAACACAAGAAAAAGAATTTTAGTAACTGTATGGTGCTGATGTTAACTAGACTTATTATGGTGATCATTTCACAATATATATAAATATCAAATAATTATTTTGTACACCTAAAACTAATATAATGTGATAAGTGAATTATACCTCAATTTTTTTAAAAAAAGTAATTAAGTGTATGTAGCCAAAAATGGTATGAAAGTATTATTATAGAGTTGCATCAGGCAGTTAACGAATTTGAAAAGTTATATTATTTTGTGGATTTTGTGATGCCAGGGGAATATGTCAGGTTTTGGGGGTTATTTTCTTTTTCCTTTTGCTGAGAAAGATTAGCCCTGAGCCAACATCTGTTGTCAATCTTCCTCTTTTTTTGCTTGAGGAAGATCAGCCCTGAGCTAACATCTAGGCCAGTCTTCCTCTATTTTATGTGTGGGTTGCCACCACAGCATGGCTGAGGAGTGGTGTAGGTCTGTGCCAGGGATCCCAAGCTGTGAACCTGGACTGCTGAAGCAGAGCGCTCTGAACTTAACCACTAGGGCATTGGGCCAGCTCCTATGTCAGCTTTTTAAAATGTGTAATTTGTTGTGATTTTCTTTCCTCAATTGAAATAAATATTCATTTTATAGCTAATTCTGTATTTGTAATTTTCATTATTGTTTAAAAATAAGAACTCCCAAATTGTACAAGTTTCAAGCCCACAAAATCTGGATCTGTCCCTGGGTAAGGGAGATATGAAGGATCAAAGGGAAGAAATTCAGGGGTCTCCATTCTGAGGGGCCTCAGTTGCCAGCTGACTTCTCCTCACAGCTGCTGATGTGGCTTCCATAGCCTGAGAGACCAGTGGAGTGCTGTGGACCTTTCACAGGTTCCCCACCTTTTCTCCCTTATTTACTAGCACTATTCATGTGGTTACAGCAATGGCTGTCTGCCACAACACTGAATCGAGGATGCTCTATAGTATGAAATAGCTGTACAGGTGGCTTCAGGTAAAAGGTAAGCAGAGTGATCAGTGCCAAAGTCAAATGTGAGGATATTGCCTCTTGACACATAAAAGAGCATGCACGAGGCAGCATAACGTAACGCCAAGGTGTTAGGAAATAGGTATTAACCAGAGGCAACTGCAGAATTTCTAGGTAGGTTGGTTATCTGTGTGAAAGGTGAAGATAAGAGACATATAAACTGAGTTTGCATAGCTAGCTCCAGCCTTTATTTAAACTGTATGTTACCTGGGGTGGCTCGCAGCAAGGGGCATGCCAATGAAGACTGTGTGGGCCATGGGGTGGGTAATGCACCTCTTTGCCCATGCCGTCACGGGGGTCTGCCCTGACCCCTTGGCGTCTTGCAGCAAAATATCAGCTAGAGGCTGTATTTGCTGCGGAATTATTTAGCTTGTTTTGTTTCATCAATCTCTTAAAACGGGCCACTAAACATTTAAGAATGTTGAAGTGCGTATGAATACAAAAGGTTGAGAACCACAAAACTATAAGGGAACTCTTCTGAGTTCAGATGTAAACTCTAACTTTGGAACAATTAACCCCAGAGAAGCCTTCAGTCCACTCAAGGTTCTCTGTTCTCTAGTAAATGATGGACTTGACGAGATCCTTCAACACAAATTCCCTCATCATACAACTTGTGGGTCCAGGCATGGTGCCTCCCACTGGGCACGTGAAGAACAGCAGGCAGGTACTTGAGCTTTTTATCAGAGCTCATTAAGCAGGAGGTGAGCACCTGTATTGTGTGCACTATGTGGTAAGTGCTTTGGGAAAGACAAGGCTGACAGGAATCTAACTACGCTGACTCTGTTCTGGAAAGAACTGGAAGGAAAAGAGCTTTTGTTTTTTATGGAAGTCAAATCACTGCCTAAGAGAAAAGGAATGGAAGGAAGAAATTATCCCATGGTGAGAATGGAGGTTAATTGCTTATTTCTTCCTCTGGGATGCCTTTGCAAAGCATGTAATTCTTTTATCTTCAGGGCCCTGACATGTTTTAATTAATTTATACTAACATCCTAGTGTTTTAATATATTTTTTCTTATGATAGAAAAAAAATATGCTTTATAAGTGGCTTGGAGCCATAGTGGGAACAAAAACGGAGAATGGTGGAAAGGATGTTATGGCAGCTGCACACTTACTTGTCTCACTTCCTGATTTTGCTGAAAATCAGCTAAGATTGCATCCTTTCACCTTTACTCCATTTTTTAAAAAATCTGTTCCATTTAAAAATAATCTTTAAATAAGCAATCCTACACTTTTATTTATTCAGACAAAATCCTCAAAAGTTATTTTTGAAAACCGATTAAGGTTTAAGCTCCTACTTTTAAGAGACGAGCATTTTTGCCATGAGTTTCAAGGAGAGCTTAGAAACCTCCTTGATATTTGTAAATCTCAGGGAGATTGTCACAGTAGGAGCCAAACCATATCTTGGTTCGCATATAATTTTCTGCACAGCTAATAAGCTGGAACAGTTAAGAACTAATCATCGCGGCATGGCTGTACCTGGTTTTCGAAGCTTGGCAGAAGATAGCTGCAGCTTAAAGTACCAGAGGAGAGAAGATGTAGTATTATTCCCTTTGTAGAGAACAGGGACCATTGAAGGAAAGAATTAGATAACTGTGTTTTCTGAATTATTTATCTGGTGTCACAGATGTCACAAGGCTTTTGGGGACGTTTTTGGTCATTACTTAACGTGAGTGTTAAGATGCACAGTCTAAAGGCTTTCCTAATAAAATTTAAGTCATTCACTCTCCCTTCAAGGATGGAAGAGGAGGGAACTTTTCTTGCTGCCATTGCGTTCCACAGACGTGGGAAGTACAGCCAAGCAAAGAACCCGCAGAAGGAAAAAAGCTAGGCATTTGCGAAGAAGTGGGGCCTGCGTTCCATATGGCTCGCCGGGGTGCAGAGCAGATGGCCTGGGCAGCGTGCTCTAAGAGCCGACAGGAGCCAGCAGGCAGCCACTGAGCGTGCCCACCGAAGCCTGCCATGTGAAAAGGCTTTCCATCAGTTAGGGCAAGGAAAAGTGATGATTTTTATGTTTATGATTCTCTGCTTTATGCATTTCTGGAGTGAAATAAAATGGCAGGAGGACAGGTGTGAGGATAAGGTAGAATAATCTTTCGATACGTCTACTGGTGCCGGAAGCCCAAGAAAACAGCTCTGGTTGCTAACGGAGGAGCCTAACGTGTCCCCAATGAAAGCTGACTTTTGTGTAGTGCTTTATGTGCCAGGCTTTTAAAATGTCACAACCTTACTGGGTAGGTTTTAGTTTTGTTCCCAATTTAAAATGAGGAAATGAGGCCCAAAGAGAGATGCTTGATCAATGGTCCTCAGTGAGGCGGAGAGCCATTCCTGACCTCAGTGTTCACGCATAGCCGTGACTTCAGGCTACTTCTCCGGGAGATGTGGACTTGCTGAAGAGCAGATCCCCTTCTCTGTTATACACATAGAGGGAAGGACAGAAGTCATTCATTCAATCAACAAACGTTTACTGCCTGTCTGCAATGTGCCAGGTGCCATCAAGACCAAGTGGATATTTGAGGTGTGAGGACTCAGAAGGATTTACAACCCAGTGATTCGCAATAAAAAAATTTTCCTCCTCTAGAGAATTCACTTTCACACCCCTTCGAAGTTAATATTTTAACAAGAACAGTGCCATCATAGTGCTCTGCTCTGCGGTTTGCGATGGCTTGCTGTGGCATTCTGGTGCCCTCTCGGGCCTTGCCCTCCGTCCTCAGGGACATGTGCCTTCTGCGCCCCTCAAACTGGGGCACATCCTGCTCCTCCCAACACGCCCAACACCTGCCTTCTTCGGCTTCTCTGATGATTCTCTTCCATCTGCCTGGAACAAATCACCTCTCACCTCAAAATCCGTCTTGTCCAACTTAAACACAAACTTCCTCCACAAAACTGTCTCAGGACTCTGCCCATACGCCACACCCAGAAGCTCTGCCCTCCCTGGGGACGTGCAGGACGCCTCGTCCACACCTCTCGGGACATTGGGTACATTTTGTCTGCACTGTGATCATTTTGTACTGGTCTTACCAACCCTTCTTGCCTGGGAGCTTTTGGGGGGAAGTCCTTTAGTTCATCCATCTTTGTGTACCCCAGGATCTAGCAATGGGTTGAATAGATGGCTGAATAGGTAATTTTCCTTGAACACAGTTCTTCTGTATATTAAATCCAGAACCCTGGTTTTTAACCCTGTGGTGAAAAACCAAATCATGCCAGATCGTGAGAAAGAACGTCATTATCAAAGGCCAATCAGAGATGGATAACTTTCTCCTGGAACATTATGATAGACAGTTTCTGAAAAGCAGGTGCCACAAATGGGGAAATTTTCAGTCTTTTTAGCAAAATGTATTGATTTTTTTCAGAATGGCAGTGATTTTCCGTTTATCCAAGCCTTATTCCTACAGCTGTTGCTTTTCCAACCTCTCAGCCTCCGTCATGCCCTCCGAGTTCTGGCATTCGTCACCTCTGTCCTGTTTTCTTGCATCACTCCTCAGCTGGGCTCTCTGACTACTGACTGTATACTATCAACCACCTCCCTTCACGCTAGAACGTGGTATTTCTAAAATATCACTCTGAAGAGGCAAGAGGCCATAGCGGTTAAGAGGCCAGACTCTGCAGTCAATGACACTCAGGTCTGTGTCTCTCTGTGGCCACCCACTAGCTCTGTGACTTTGGACAAATTACTTCTCCAAGCCTCATTTTTCTCTTCCACAGTATTGAAGAAAACAACTCTACTGTCTCATAGCATTGTTGTGAAAACTTCTCATGCAAAATGCTCAAGTAGCATGCCTGGCATAAAGTCTCGACTACTGAATGCTATCATTTTAATGTCATTCCTTTGCTTTAAAAAACGAAGAAGAAGAAAAAACTTTAAGTGGATTCTAATAGGTTGCAATATAAAATAGCCGAGTCTTGGCTTGGAATATAAAAATATAAAATCCTTCCTCTTCCAGCCTCGTTCTATCCTTACAGCATGATTTCCCGCTCCTTCCTTTTATGTAAGCCCTCCCTTCAGCCATAAAGAATTTTTCAATGTTCCGTGTCATTCGCTTTCACACCCATGAATATATTGGTCTCTCTGACTGAAATTCTCCTGAGCCCACCTGTTAAACTCCTCCATCCTTCAAGAATCAAGTACAAGCTCCTTTGTGAAGTCTCCTTATCACCCCAGACAGAGTTAAGTCCCCCATTTTGCTCCCAAAGCATGCTATTCTTATTTCTGTTACAGTAAGTTTCGTATGGCATTGCCATTGTTTATCTTTTTCTCATTAATTTATAACCTCTTCTAAGAACGTGGCTTATTAATGTCTGGTTAGATAACACTAGTAGAAGTGCCTGGCATAGAGTAAACTTGCATAAATATTTGCAAAATGAATTAACAAATGAGTAAATCCAGGAACCAAAGGAATCATTCTTTGTGGAAGAAAGATATGAAGTCAGCTACCATGCCTTGGGCCCAACTATTTCACTTATAAAATGAAATGACAAAATATATACATGCACTTGAATGCACAGAGAAATAAACAGTAAATAATAAAGGAGACAATTTCATATCAGGGAATGGTTTTAGAAAATAGTGCGCTTTCTGTGCTTGCTCAGCTCATCTTCTAAAGCCTTTCTTCACATCTACAGTAAGTTCTGGGCAGTCAAAGTTCATGATGGTGACCTGGAGCCCTTATAAGTCAAAACCCATTTTCTGGTTACCTTTCTATTGAAAAGACATTCAGTCTATTACAATAGTCCAATTCTTGGTCCATCAGAGCTTACTATAATAAGAAAGCCAATAGGCATTATACTTCTGAGACTCATAAAAGCAAATAATCCTAGACAAAGGAAAACCTTTATGCCCAAAGATTTACTTTGTGTTATTGCATTTAACAACAACAAAAAATAACAAACAAGCTAAATGTCTAAAATATAATGATGTTAAGTACACTACGGCACATTTATTCAGTGGAATTCTGCTTTTTCGAATCACGTTGTCAGTGTGCATGTAGTATAATGGGAAAACACTTACAATATATTAATTTTTAAAATCAAGGTATATAACTGCAAATTGGCAAGGATCACAACCATGTAATAAAAATAATGTATAGACAAAATACTGTAAAAAATACATCAAATATTAATAATATTTGGGTAGTAGAGCCGTAATTTTCTTTTCAGTGAGAAAGATTGTCCCTGAGCTAATATCTGTGCCAAGTTTCCCCTGTTTTGTATGTGGGCTGCCACCACAGCATGGCTTGGCGAGCGGTGTGTAGGTCTGCACCCAAGATACGAACTTGCGAACCACAGGCTGCCAAAGCGAAGCTCACGATCTCAACCACTATGCCCCTGGGCTGGCCCCCCATAAGTTTTTTTTTTTTACTTTTTTAGTAATTTTCAAATGTTCTGTAATGAAATCTATTTTTATTTTAAAAATATCACTTAATTTTTTTAACCTAAAAGCATACTTTGATGGATTAACCCTGCCAACTCAAACCATTAGGCCAATTTAATCCAATGTACATTAGAAGTCTTGATGACTCACTCAGCCTTCTTAAAAAGTTGCTCTACCATATTAGCTAAGCTTTTGTTTCCATTCAGCAGGCTTCAACGGAGCACCTATTGTGTGAAGTCTTTGTGTTAGGCACGGGGTTGGGAGAGAAAAGATACAACGATAATACACACTGTCTCACAGTGGGCACTTCGCACTCCAGGTATGTGGCTACAGACACCCGGTCCCCCATTCTCTCCAGTACAGCCTGTCTGTGTCAAAAGTTCTGGTAGAGATGAGAGCAAGGGGTTCCATATTTAACTCTGCTTGACAGAGCTAGAGAAGTGTGTACGGGAAGCTGACATTTGAGTCGGGAATTAAGGATTGCGAAGTGTAAAAATGTGAGGGAGAATACTCCAGAAAGAGGAAGAAAGGCATTAAAATGCATGCGCAGTGATGAGCTGTCTGCTGTGATGGGAACATTCAGCGCGAGGTGGAGAAAGTCTTGGAAGGAGGCAAGCATAATTGCAATAATGCACTTGTTGGCAGTGTACATGAAAAGCCTACATGAACTTAATCCTCTTCCAAGCTTTAATATTAAACACTTAATTTATTCCAAAATACTCGGATATCCATTACTTGATTTCCCATGCTTTGGCCTATTTTTGTTGGCAGTCCTGAACTTGCATAATTATAGTCATAATTAGAAATATAACAACAACATCAAATCTTTATTCAAGATTTACCTGTGCCTGGTACTCTGCTAAGCATTTTCCACACGTTATCTCACATGAGCCTCGTGAAAACCAGGGGAGGTAAGGGCTTTATCCCCATTCCACAGATCGATAAACTGAGTTACAGAAATAGTAAATAATTTTACCAAGGTCACACGGATGGTAGGTAGGAATGAAAGGACGTGAAGGCCAAAACTAATCGCTTGACTCATTAAGTTAAAATTAATTCTCTGGGCTCAAGCAGACCAAACAAGGTAAGGCCCTCTCAGTGCGGTTCAGCAAGGCAGGCACTAGGTGGCAGAACAGCCCAGCTTGGATGGAGTTGAGACTGCGTGCGGTCTCATCTTGGAAGCCAGTTAGGGGATCTAGCCATGGTTAGAGATAACTGTTTCCCTTCAAATTAAGCAGATTGGGACTGAAATAATATTCTTCCCTACGTATTTAAGCCTCAAAAGGAAAATTTCTCATTTTTCAAATGAGAATCACAAACATAATCCAAATAGTTTCCCACGTAGTTGGAAAGGTATAAGCTACAACCGAAGACGAAAGAGGATATGACTTTTCTCGTTTCCTCCTTCACAGGAGAGGGGGATACTGCAAACCTGGCTAATTTAGGTGACGAGATATCTGGTTTTACGTGGCCGTACTTTTATCTGCTACCATAACTGTAGTGTGGTAGACCTTGTTTCAGGGAATAAATGCCCACAAGGACTGAGAGGGGAAGTCAAGACTCCACAGAAGACCTGCCTTAGGCACCACATGTCTACCCTGGACTGACTTCTCCATTTTCCTTCACCTTGTCAGCTCTCCAACTATTTAACTTAGGTTAAATAGATACAAATATTTAACAGGGATAATTAAAGAGAAATATCACCCAAAAAACAAATTTAAGAGGCAGGGTCTGATTCTGTTATTTGTCATCTGTTAGTCCGTTCTTTAGTCAGGTTGAAGCCAAAACTCAAGCAAACTTGACCCAAAGACCTAAAATCATTGAATCTGTTAATAGCACTGACCCTAAGAAAATTCACTCTTAGAAGGATTTCCTGTCCAACTTATAGGTGTGAATAGACCAAAGGAACACTCCTACAATCCTTGGGCTAAAACACAGGCTCTACCCAAATCACCATACTCTGGGACTTTTGTGAAAATGATGAGTTCGTGATGGGGACACTCTAAATGTGTAAGGGGCACATCAGGTCAAGGCACATCAAGTTCCAATCAGAACTTAACCACACGAACCATGAAAAACCTTGACTCTCCATTTCTTCTTTCATAGAAAGAGCATGAGCTCTCAGCAGCTCACTTCCCCCTCATGCCCCCTGACCATCCTCTAACCCTGTTTCAATGGAAAAAAAAATCCTAGCCAGAAAACATGCCACTGAAGAACACAAAGAAGAATTTGTAATTCCAAAATGAAATGAGAAGAACCATTCAGAGCCATGTGGAGTGAAACAGAAAGTATGTCGTCCATTGTCATTTTGCTAGAACATTTCCCAGAGGCTATTGTGAAGTCTACCTTTTCTTTCCTTCTCCCCTTCTTCTTCAAGAGGAAGACGTACTAATCTTTGCATCACGTTCCAGAGTATTTATTGGAATGTATGTAATCAGCTTTATTGAGATATGATTAATATAAAATAAAATTCACCCGTTTTAAGCGTCTATTTTGATGAGCTTTGACAAATGCATACTGTTGTGTGTGCACTGCCACTATCGTGAACATTTCTCGTGACTCCCAATGTGACAGATCCCGTTGTGCAAACAATACCCCTCCTGCCTCCCCATCTCCCTCCTCCTCAGCTCCTGACAAGTACTCTGCTTTCTGTCTCTGTAGTTTTCCTTTTTCTATAATATCACATAAGTGAAATCACACAGCGTGCAGCCTTTTTTGCCTGGCTTCCTTCACTCAATGTAGTGTTTTTAAGATTCATCTATGATAGGGCATGTATCACTGGGGTTTTTTAATCGCTATCGATATGCTATAATTTGTGTATCCATTCACCAACACAAAATATTTTCTTGTTTTTGGTTTTTCGCTATCATGAATAAAGCTGCTAGGAACATTCAAACACAAGCCGTTGCGTGAACACGTGTTTCCATTTATCTTGGGTGAATTCCTAGGAGTGAGCTTGCTAGGTCGTCTGGAAATGTGTGTTTAACTCTGTAAGAATCTGCACCACAGTTTAGATAGGGATCCATCTACTCTGTGTGGCTCTTCTTCTAAATCTGTGTCTGGAATCGTAAAAGAGCAAAGGGCATCTCTCACGCAGAAGGAGCTGAGCCAATGCCCCGTCTTTGGATTTTCAGACATTTACTATCATTTGTATCTTTAGTCGGCCAGAGAGTGATAACATTGCAAGATTTTTATCTGACCCTGGGAAGATAAAGCTATCAAATGGCGCTGCCTCTCCTTCGCACATCTTAGCCCACAGGCCCAATCCTCTTGCTCTAGTGCATTTTACCAGCAACTCTGCACTGGGATCGGAGATGCCAGAACCGCCAATAATAAAGCTGTTCTTGGCTTTCCTTGTCAGTGTTTCTCTGCATGTGCTTCTCCCTCAGGAATGCCAAAGTAGAAGAGATGCTAGTAGCAAGACAACATTCACCTTCCTGAATGCCCCAGCCAGATGTGCTCCAATTGCACGCTTCACAGACCTTAATAACCAGCATCTGTGTATAGTAGTATTTGGAGCCTAAATATTACATGCCAATGTTGTATATCATTCTGGAGTTCCAGAAGTCAGAATTTGTAAGATCTCAGACCGAATATAGAACTTGGAAATCAGAATTTGGAGTATCTAGGACTGAGAAGAGAAACTGTCAAGAAAACAGATATATAGGAAGCTTTTGCTTTGACTATATTTAATATGTATATACTGGTATCCCCTAGGTACTAAGATCCGTTTTAGGCACTGGGTATACAGCAGTGAACAAGACAGACAAGGTCTTGTTTTCACGGAGCTTATTTTTCAATGGGATGAGGATGATCAGTTCATCGATGAATGGGCACACACACACACACACACACACTCACACACACACACACCAAGAAAAATATCAATACCTGGCAAAGAACAAACCCAGGATCATGTGCAGGAGGGACTTAGGGAAGCCTTCTGAAGAAGCCAGCTATACACAGATCAGGAAAATTGCATAGCCGGGCCAAAGAAGGCCCTAGCGCGAAGGTTGTGGGTTGAACAATCCTGGGGGCAGAAAGCAAGCAGCTGAGGCAGAGCGGGTTGGGGTTGGGGGCGGGGGCGGGGGGGGGGGGGACAAGGGGAGAGTGTGCATGCGCCAGCCAGGCAAGCTCTCCTCCCCCCAAGGTGAGGAGTTGAGATCTTACACTGTCTCCAAACCCAAGGATTCTATTACCGCTCAGTCAAGAAATGCAAGACCTTAGAAGAAAGCTAAAGAGATTAAGGTAGAGAATGAATTTATGAAAGTCTAATAAAAATGTTTATGTTCAATAAACCAAATCATAAAACAGATCAAGAACACTTGTCTTGCCTTCTAAAGACATCACCTTCCTTGCTCTCTTCTTTGGTGTGACTCCACGATTTGATTATCCAACAACTTCTTCATATTCTTAAAGATCTTCCTTCAAGTTTATTTTTATTTTCTATTTTATTTTATTTACAGCAGTGATGGAGTAGCTCATGAATTTTTGTCTGTGCTCCAATGTTATGCTAATTTATGCAAATAAATGTTTTTGAAAAGTTGTATCCCTGAGTGACACACAATATCAATATGTGATATCTAAGCATTAAATCATAACATAAACAGCATGGAGAGCATTTATTTTCAAGAGACAGTAAAAGTGGGACAGATCAGTCGAGCACAGTAAGCCAAAGGGCAGAGGAGCAAGAAGCCAATTGCTTGTCCCATCTCTTTGAGACAGCCGGGGAGGCAGGCTGGTCCAATGGCCTGATTGCATCTTACAAGTTGGAATTTCCAGCAGATTTCACATATTTAAACAAGGATATCATGGTTTATATGGGGTGCATAGAAGTAAATCTATGAATACTGAAATGTTGTAATAGGGAATTTTGTGGTCAAGAATGGCTTACTTGGTTGAAATTCTTAGTAAAGAAATGTTATAGTTGATGGATGTATTTCAAAGAAATTTGGAATGAAAAGATGGAGTCTGTAAAGTTTCAGTTTAATCCCAACTAATTATAATTATTATAATAGTGATTTCCTGTAAACTTACATGGTCAAGCACTACAGTAGGAGTATATATACACATATATACAAAATACACATACATATATAAGCTCATTTAATCCTCCCAACAATCTTGTGCAGAAATTGAGCTTTAGGAATATTAACTAACTTGTCCGAGATCACAGTTGCCAGTGGTTCCATGGTCAGAGTTTCAGTCTGAGTCTGTGAAAGTTCAGATCCTCTGCTCCTGACCTCTACTTGCGACTGTCTCAGAATGAGGACACACCAGAAAACTCTGGGGCAGACCATGAAACTGTTCGAAAAAGAGATGACATCTGGAGTCGGCTGGAGAGACATTTCCCCGTTTCTACTCACTCATTCATTCAACGAGTATTTGCAGAGCGCTCGCTACCGGCCAGGCTCTGCTCTGTGCAGGGAAAGCTACAGCAATGAACAGAACAGTCTCTGCTCTCCAGAGTTTACGTTAGAGCCGGGGGGACGTATTCCTTTCCTAGGGCCGTCATAATAGATTACTCCAAACTGGGTGGCTTACACCAACAGAAATTTATTTTCTCGCAGTGCTGGGGGCAGAAGTCTGAAATGAAGTTGCGGGCAGGGCCAAGCTCCCTCTCAAGGCCTAGGGGAGGACCCTTGGCTATGGCTGCGCGTCTCCAATCTCTGCCTCCTTCTTCACGTGGCCTTTCCCGGTGTGTCTTCTCTCTTCTCTTGTGAGGGCACCTGTCCTTGGAGTTAGGACCCACCCAGGTGATCCAGGACGACTCATCTCGAGATCCTTAATTACATCTGAAAAGATCCTTTTTCCAAATAGGGCCACGTTCACAAGTGCCAGGAATTAGGACATGGCCATATCTTTTTGAGGGACCACAATTCAACCCACTACCGATAAACAATTTTTTGTTTCTTTGTTTGTTCAGGGGTGTTTTTGAGGAAGATTAGCCCTGAGCTAACATCTGCCACCAATCCTCCTCTTTTTGCTGAGGAAGACTGGCCCTGAGCTAACATCTATGCTCATCTTCTTCTGCTTTATATGTGGAACGCCTGCCACAGCATGGCTTGCCAAAGGGTACATAGGTCCGCCCCTGGGATCTGAACTGGCAAACCCCAGGACACGGAAGTGGAACGTGTGAACTTAACCGCTGTGCCACGGGGCTGGCCCCCCCCACTCCGATAAACAATTTTTAAAAATAAAGAGCAAACACATAGTGACAATAAATCCTATAGAAAAAAATAAAACAGAAAAACATAAAAAAAGAAAAATAAATCCTATAGAAAAAAATAGAAGAGCAAGTGCAGAGCTACAGTGTTGTATTGGATAATGAGTAAAGGGCTCAATGAGAAGGTGATATTTGAGAAGACACCTAAAGAATGTGCCAGAGAAATTTGTGTGGCTCCTAGGTTGTGGCAGAGGTGGTCAACTGCCTACCAGAACTTCTCTACCCTCCTGGCCCAGACTGAACCACATTTCCCAGCTCTCCTGCTATCAGGCTCGGCCGTGTGACTTGGTTCCAGTCGATGCAACTTGAGCGGAGGTGATGACTGTGCTGTCCAGCCTGTCCAACAGAGAGCTCCCACTCGAACTTCCCCGTGCTCTCTTCCTCTGGTTGGTGTGAAGGAGCGCCGTCCAGAGCCTCATTGGAAGCCTCTTGCCGAGCACAACAGACTCTTCTGTAGTCTGGGTTCCAGAAGACAGCATGGAACAACAGCTCCCCACGGAGCCGTTCACCTGCCCAACACTGTAGGTGAGGAAGAAACTGTCCACTGTTGGAGGCGTTACAGAGTTTTGGATCTTCTCATAGCAGTTATCATGCCTTAAGGAATGCAGAGGGGAAGAGCATTAAAGGCGGCAGGCAGAGCGCCCCCTCGCAAGGGCGTGCCGGGTGTGTTCCAAGAGGAGGAGCACGGCCAGTGTGGCTGGGATGGAGGGGCAATGAGGAAAGTGTTACCAGACGAGGTCAGAAGGCCCAGGGGCCACACCACGTACAGTAACAGTACACTATAGACTCCTGTAAATTGGGAAGCCATTGCCAAATTTATTTGAGGAGCGACACACGAATCTGAAAGGATTATGCTGGCTGCCGTAAGGAAAGTAAAGTGTAAAGAGGAGCATGTGCTGGAGCAGGGAGTCCAGCTGGGCAGACACAACAGCCATCAGACAAGAGCTGACGGCGGCTTGGTCTACGACAGCAGCTGTGAAGGTGGGAGGAGTGGATGGGTGATCAGCATGTTTTAAACGTAGAGCGTCGGGATTTCCTGAAAGATTGGGTATGGGGCATGAGAGGATGAAAGAACATGAGGGTGACTCCAAGGTTATCGGGCTGATCAACTGGAAGGATGGAGTTGCCATGTACTCTGTTCCGTAAAGGCAGCCATCCTGCTAATATCTCACGTACCCTGACAGTAATGATGACACAGGTTTTACAGAGCCAAAGAAGCATCTGGCTTAAGAATCCTTAGAGAGCAATCATAGGGCTAAAGAAGGTGTATATCCTTTCTTCTTTGAAATGCTCTCTGTGTGCTTCCATCCTCCCACACTAGAGGTTTTTTTCCTTTTAAATGTTGCCATCTATTCTACGTTTGACACTTGTGTGGTTTTACTGTGTTATTTCTAAGTCCACCTTAGTGGCTTCTGCCTGTGTGGAGAACGGTTTACAAAAAGCAGGAGCCATTTCTGTTTGAATATTTATGTACCATCTACCGAGGTACCTAATACAATTAATTAGGAACAAATATTTTTTGAAAACTGAGAATATCACCACTTTGATGTGTAAAAGAATGTCTTCAAGGAAGAAGACCTGCTATAGATAATCCACTCGGCTCAGACAGTGGTCCCCCAAGAAACAGCAGGTTATCATGATGTCTTTAGTATGAAGAGAAGATTCTAGAAAGAATCATAGAAAGTAATTTCCCCTCTATTCCAAGAAAGTTCAAATTCCTTGGAGATAAAAACTAAACTATATGTTTTACAATACAAAGAATCCTTTTCTCCTGCTTCCTAGCCAGTAAACAGACATTATCCCCAAATAAGTGATGTTAGCCTTTTCTTACTTCTCAAAAAAGTCTCTTTTAAATTGCAACAGAAGAAAATCGCTCAAAAAAGAAATATTGACGGGTGAATTCGTTCATGCCAAAGTTCCTTTGCATCAGGTATAGGCAAAGTATACTTGAAAAGAGTTTTTTGAAATGAAATAGCCCCAATTGCTTCTGGATACAGGTCTGAGGAGGACATGGGCTCTTGGAACGTCATCCTCTGGGTCGCTGGCTCAGGAAAAGAAGCAGGATCTGGAGAGTAGAACCGAATCAACACCTTTCAGCAAATGTTTATGCAGCACCTAATAATACAAAGCCATCTGCCAGATATTCAAAGGAGAAGACCCAGCCCTCTCCTCAACGGAGAGAGAGGACGTCAAAACTAATTTCCCATTTTCCACCTGCGTGGTTTAGCATAGGCTTACTGCATTACAAACCAATCCAAAACGTATGATGCCTCCAAACAGCAGAGGTGCCGTTTTCTCTAACTTTCCTGTCCTATGTTGACTTTCCTTTTCACATCACCTTCTCTCTGGTCATTCACAGACCAAGGCTCTTTCCATTTTTGGCTCCTCTCTTCTCTCGGTGCTCTTGTCTTCTCCCGTCAGTCACAAGAGGGGACAGAGCATATATAGACTTGTGGGAGAGTTTTTTATGACAATCTTAGAGAAGGAACACATTTCTTCCCACATTCCATTATCTAGAACTCAGTCACATGGCCACAATTAACAGTGGAGGGTAAGAAAGAGAGTCATGTGCCTAGGAGGAAAAGGAAATGAGTTACAGGGAACACATCACAGATTGAAAACCGATTTCTTTCAAAATATGGAAATCTCTGTTTTTGGCAGAATCTTGTCAGTAAGCCTTTATATATTACTGTTTGGCTTTGTTGATTTATTTATAAGAAAACATCACTCAGCCAAACATAATAAAAATTAAACAGAAAAATATCTTAAAGCATTCATAAGAATGTTTGAAATGGAATCTTTGAATGATTTTCTTAGTTTCTCAGGATTTGTTATGTTAAGGAAGAGTTACGCATCTCTTATATCAGATTTTTAAACATTAATTTTCTGGGGCCCTCTGGTTCTTCTGGATTTTGTGTAAGTTCATCATCTCCAGTCATTCCTGGTCTACTCTTGATAGGAAATCAGTCATCCTGGAGAACAAAACAGAAGGAGATCTCAATGTGGTACAATGAAGTGGGAGGTTCATCAGCTAGATTGTCTTAATTAAGTGTCTCCAAAACCATGGCTGCAGAGAGAAACCATTGTCTCCAGGTTGATTGAATAATATGCCTCTCTTAAGTGTGCTGGTTTTATTTTGTTGGATTTTTTCCAATTCATGTAGATAAGATTAAGGACAAATTCAATTCAAAGGCTTTGATTATGAATTTTCAGTTGGGTAATAAAATTCTTTAATTTCTTTTGCATTAAAAAGGAGGTCTTGGGGACAGCCCCATGGCCCACTGGTTAAAGTTCCCCACACTCCACTTTGGCAGCCTGGGGTTTGTGGTTCGGATCCCAGGTGTGGACCTACTCCACTCATCAACCATAATGTGGAGGCATCCCACATACAAAGTAGAGGAAGATTGGCATGGATGTTAGCTCAGGGCGAATCTTCCTGAGGTGAAAAAAGAGGAGGATTGGCAACAGATGTTAGCTCATGGCAAATCTTCCTCACCAAGAAAAAAAAAAAAAGGAGGTCTTGGGGCCAGCCCTGTGGCCTAGTGATTAAGTTCAGCACACTCTGCTTTGGCAGTCTGGGTTCAGTTCCCAGGTGCAGGCCTACACCACTCATCAGTGGCCATGCTGTGACAGCAACCCACATACAAAACAGAGAAAGATTGGCATACATGTTGGCTCAGGGCGAATCTTCCTCAAGTGAAAAGAGGAAGATAGGCAATAGATGTTAGCTCAGGGCAAATATTCCTCAGTAAAAAAAGAAAAAAAAAAAAAGGAGATCTTTTACTCAGTAAGATTGAAAATGAAAGCTTCAGTCCATGTTCTGGAGGAAAAAATGAAAATAAGAAGCCCATTGCAGTATGATTCCACTCAACCAATGGTGGAAATCCATAGGTGGGCACACACCAGCCTGGAACAAACATAAACAGAGTCTGGCATAGCCCCCCAAACCTCCTCACCCCCAAGGAAGTCACCCTTTTTGACTATGTCAGGGCATCTTTGGTCCACACATTCCACTGTCACCATCACCCAGCAATATATTTCAGAGTAAAATTGGTCCATTCATTCTTCCTAAAGTCAATAGCTGCAGTGCAGGGCAGTTCTGGCAGGGGAATAAAAGAGAAAGAAGGGAAATTGGTACATTTTAATCCAGAAGGTATATTGTGCATCTCAGTGCATTGCTGCAGTTTCCTTGGGAACAACAGAAGGAGGCAGCTCAGCCTGGACACAGAACTATGTGCCAAGCCAAAGTACTTATACGAATAGTAAACTGATTTAATGACGGTCTATAAGCTTGCCCTTCAAAACGTGGTCCCTCACACCAAACAGCATTGGCATCTCCTGAAAGCTTGTTAGAAATGGGAAATCTCAGGCCCTGCCCCAAGAGTGGCTGAATCAGAATCTGTGTTTTAACCAGCTCACCAGCTGATTTGTACGCACATTAAATCTGAGAATCACTGTTCTGTAGGGTTCTGCGTCTTTGCCACTGTTTCGTCTCCAATCAATCTCTTAATATGATCTTCATGTGAAACTCAATTGTGTTTTGTTAACATCTCTTTATTAGCCTAAGAGGAGCAGTCACTAGTCATGTAATCCAACTTATTTAAATAGGCCTATTAATTAGGACGCCAATGCTTCATCTAGAATTAATCCAGTTGATTTCTTGGGTGGAGAAAACATACTTGATTTATAAAGGTTAGAAGATGGGGATGGTGGGGTGAAGGGGCAGAGCCAGTAATCTTGGTTTTCTTCGAAATCTACTAGTACTAAGTATTTTAAAATCTTTTACTATTTAATAGTTCTAGTCAGCAAAATGACATTTTATCTTGTTGCTAAAAATTCACAGTTATTAAAGTTATGAAAGCAAAATTATAAGCGATTACAGCATGCATATTTATTTATTTGATTGGAAAATCCTACAGCATGCATAGTAAATACCGTTTCAAGAGGAATTAATAGAAACCCTACTGGGTACATATGCATTTATGCAAACCAATATATTAATGTCAAAGATTATCAAAATATATTTTAAATATTTTTTATTTTTGTTGTGATGTTTTATGGATAGCATTATTCAACAATTATTGACATACTTTAAGTGGCAAAGGGTACAACCAAAACTGTTATCCTTGAGAGCTCTTTTACACCTCTAGATGTACAAGCCTAAGGCAATACTACAATTAGTGTGAGTGGATTCTACTCTTTAAAACACGTGAGACCGATTATTCTCATGACTGATGAAATCCCAAATGACCTTAAGTGTTCCCGCAATATATCAAGGACATTTCTTCTGTAGAAAGCACCAAAAACTTTTCCCACTATGTCTTATGAAAAGGAGAATTTTCCCACAGTAGGCAGAGGAAGTCATGTTGAAAGGCAAGTACTAATATGCAATACAAAGCATGTGACCTTCTTAATGGGGTGCCCTTGGGACATGCAATGTGTTTGCAAAGCAGTGAAGGCCTTAAAGGTCATCTTTGAGGAGCACAAATCACATGTAAGAGAGAGGACGAAGGAATCCTGGTGGCGTGGCATCTTAAGGAGATGAAACATTCTGTCACATTTTTAGAGTTTTATGGCTATTGACGATGACCACAAGCCCCCAAGGGAGAAGCAGAAATGCTTATTAAAACAGTGGGAGCACACTACATTTACCAATGGAATACGCTGCAACTGAAGGATATTAACAAAGAGTCGATTGGGCTTTTTCCCCCTTAGGTTATAAATTCATAAGTAAAATAAAATTACATTTTTCTGATCTTAATGGTTTTCCTATTACAATCTTCAGTCCCCTTTGTGGAACAAGAGGCAAGGATCCCAGTTCTTTGCCAAATTATATTCTCAAAAGAACTGTTCACAATATAAAATTCTTAAAAATGTCTCTCATGTCAGTAATCCATGGGGGTTGCGGAGTCCTGCGTGGTACAGAAGGTGCCACACAAGAGCCCCCGTGGGTGTTCCTCTCTATGCCTCAGGTGGCACAGAGTAATTTGGGCAAAACAGTTGCCTTCTCTCAAGTTCAATGTCAGTATGTCTACAGTGGCATTTCCCAAACTGAGTGTGTGCTCTTAATGAATTACAAATGCACATACAAAAGATGCATTTTATGGAGGCAATCCCAGCAATTATAGATGGAACGACTATAATGACTGTCAAAGTAAGCCCAATGCTCATGAAATAATAATACCCAGTACTTAATATTTTTCTCTGAGGAGCTATGTGTGCTTTACAAGCATGGAAATGTTTCTCTTTTTAGTAAAAGAGTCCTTTAAAAGTCTGTTCCTGAATGTTGAGCAAGATAAATTACACCCATTTCAGCAAACTATTGTGTAATTCTCAGTATTCTATTCACTGTGCTTCAAACTGTTTATCCGAGTGCATTTTTTTAATGAAGATATGTGAGGACATTTTCCGGTTTTCTTTCAGGCTATCTTAATTCATCTCTGGATTCTTAAGTTTAATTAAAATACCCTTTTTTAAGTTTTACATTGATTAAATAGACCAGACAAGGAAGTACTCTACAGTTGAATTTTAATACATGAGCAGTAACTGTAAAACTTTGCACCTATCTGGGTTTTCTGCCCTTATGTATCTGAGAATCTATATTTTCCTGAGAGATTACATCTGGGAGGTTGGTCAGTCCCTTGTTTAAACTATGTGCTATGTACTTATTTTCTTTTGGGGGGAGGGAGGAACTTAAATCAGGTTTGTTCAGTATACTTTATATACAACAAAATTTTTCCTTTAAGTGTACAGATCAATGAATTTTTATAAATGTATATATAGTTATGTTACCACCAACAAACAAGATATGTAATATTTTTATCACCCCCCAAAGTTCCCTTGTGTCCTCTGGCCAGCACCTGCTCCTTCCCCAGCCCCTGGCAACCACAGATCTGTTTTCCGTCATGATAGTTTAGCCTATTCTAGACTGTCATATGGAATCATCCAGTATGCGGCCATTTGAATCTAGTTTCTTTCACTTAGCATCAGGTTTTTGAGATTCACTCATGTTGTTGCATGTATCAATTCATTGCTTTTTATCGCTGCATGGTATTTCACTGTGTAAATGTACCACACTCAGTTTATCCATGCACCAGTTGCTAAGTTGTTTCCAGTTTGGGAGATTATGAATAAAATTGCCATAAACATTCATATCCAGATCTTAGTTTGGGCATACAAAGAGAAATATTCTTGGATGGATACTTGGGAGTGGAATTGCTGGGTCAGGTGGTAAGTCTATATTTAACTTACAAGAAACTGAAACACCATCATCCAAAGTGGTTATATCATTCTGTATTTGCACCAGCAATGCGTGAGAATCACACTTGCTCCACATCCTCACTCACATTTACATTATCAATCTTTTCATTTTAGCCGTTCTAGGTATATAATAGCACATATCTTATTGTGGTTTTAATTTGCATTTCCTTAATGACTAATGATGTTAAGCATATTTTCATGAGCTTATTAGTCATTTGGATATCTTCTTTGCTGAAATGTCCCTTGAAATAATTTTCCCACTTTTAAGTGTATTGTTTGTCTTCTTCTTATTGGTTTGTAAGAGTTCTATATAATTTGGGAGACAAGCCCTTTATCAGTTGTATGCTTGTAGATATTTGCTCTCAGGCTAAGGCTTTTTACAAAAATTTTCTGAATACTTCTTTAGAAGAACAGCAACTTTTAATTTGATGAAATTTAATTAATTTAACTTTTTCATCATGATTTATGCTTTCTGCACTTTCTTTTTCAAATGCTCTCAATGTTTAAAGACTGTCTCTTGAATATTAGCTAAAATAAAATAACCCTAATGCATTCTCCTTCCCTATTCCTATTTTAATTTATCTCATATCAGGGAAATTCAGGCAATGGATTAGCTTCTTATTGCTGCTGTAACATATTCCCATGAATTTGTTGGCTTATAACAACACAAATTTATCATCTTATAAATTTGGAGGTCAGAGTCTAAAAAGCTTCTTACTGAGCTAAAGTCAAGGTGTCAGCAGGGCTGTGTTCCTTTCTGGAGACTCTAAGAAAGAACCTATTTTGCTGTTTTTTCCAGCTTCTAGAGGCTCCTTCCTCCATCTTCAAAGCCAGTCCTTTTCACATCAAATCATTCTGACGATCTCTTCCGCCTCTCTCTTCCATTTTAAAGACTCTTGTGATTACGTTGATCCCACCTGGATAATCCTGAATTATCTCCCTGTGTTAAGGTCAGCTGATTAATGACCTTAATTCAACTTACATCCTTAATTTCCCCTCCATCTAATGCAATGTATTCACAGGTTCTGGGGGTTAGAACAAGGACATCTTTGGGGGCCCATTATCCTGCCTACCACAGGCAACATGGTAAGAAATCAGACTGAAAGCATCTGTGCTCCCAGAACCTCTAGCCTTTGTGTAGTACTTGAGACACTGTGCACTGCACCAATTCCTTTGCTTGTCTGCCCTCAAACCTTGAATTGTGGGCTCTTTGAGGAAAAGGACTGGATATCTTATCTCTGTAGCCCCTAAAAAGATAGGCCTCCCATATAAAAGGTAGTCATAAAATATTTGGTAGTTGATGAACGAATGAATAAATGAATGAAATTTCTCCAAATCAACCTGTTGGTCTTGCTCACAGCTATTTTCACCACAATTCTTTATGCTGAATGGGTTACATCTTAGATCTGTTGCTTATCTGCTCAGCGACTTTTAGTTTCTGTATTAGATTTCTATTGCAGCTGTAACAAATTACCACAAACTTTAGCGACTTGAAAGGATGCTCATTTGTTATCTCACAGTTTTGCAGTTCAGAAGTCTGGCATCACTCAACTGGGTCTTCTGCTTCATGTCTCACAAAGCCAAAATCCAGGTGTCGGCCAGGCTGAGCTCTGATCTGATGAGGTTAGGGAGAATTCATTTCCTTGTGGCTGTTGGATGGAGATCCTGTCTCCTTGCTGCTTATCAGCCAGCATCCACTGTCTGCTCGTAGGGGCTGCCCACACTCATGTGGCCCCTCCATCTTCAAAGCTGCAAGAGCAAGTCTGACTGCTTCCCATACTTCAACTCTCTATAGATTTCCGAATCTGCCTTTAAAGGCTCTTGTGATTAGATCAGGCCCATTTGGATAATCTCCATGTTTTAAGGTCAACTGACTTGGGACTTTAATTACAACTGTGAAGTCCCTTCACAGCACTACCTAGATTAGTGTCTGATTAAACAACCAGGGAACTGGAATCTTGGGGTGGAGTGGGGAGAACCTTTAGATTTCTGCCTACCGTGGCTGTACCTTACTTCCCTTTATAAACAGTGAGAGTGGGAATTACCCCTACCTTGTTTATTTCTATGGGAATTAAATGTCATAATACGTGTAATACAGCTAGCACAGAGCCAAGAGCATAGCTGAAATTGAAAATATATTCATTTTCTTACAAAAGTGTATTCATTTTCACAAATGTCTACATTCTTTTCCTATTATTCTAAGAACTTGGTGCAAATTGTGTGCGAGAATAAACTTTCCCGTTTTTTAATAATTAAAGTTGAGTTTACTCTCTGAAGAATGAATATTTTGCACAAAAATAACGAATTTTTACATTTATATTTACATGTGTTTTACACATCATTTTTGACATATTTGAAAACAGAATAAAGTGTCCTGGGCCCAATCTAAAAAATCAAATGGGCTCACATGCTTAACCATCAATAGCAGATTTTCTAGGAAGTTTTACTGCTCCAATTAATTTTTATTATTTCCTACCTTCGTTATAGAGAAAATAGGTTTGTGGTATGCATTTTCTTGATGCCAGAAACTAATTTCATCTCCTTAATACTGCCTAATTTACTAAAGAATCTTCCCGGGTCTTTGATGTGGAAACCAAATGACCAACAGCTGTTCTCACCAGAGAGTTCCTAACCTCTGACAGGGGCTGAGTGAGTTAATCTATAAAATGCTGACCTTCTGACAGCTGGGTTGAGGGCGTTTAATAGGTAAAACACTTAGAAAAGAATGAATTGGATATTTCTGTCTCCAAATATTACCTTGTTTTCTCATCCTGCCTTTGGTTCCCTCATTACTCTGTCTTTCATATAAAATGAGAAGACAGGTTTCTAACAAGGTAACTGTGGTTTCAGTTATTTCCCGTGTTCTCCCTACATTCTATTTTATGAAATGAGTTTTTAAATCGTGAACAATTTATCTATTTATATATTAACAGTGACAAATTTATTTAACTCTACATTTATGTAAAAATATTCAAACTCGTTCAAAACAGAAATACTAATAACTCACCTGGAATCTCTTTTTCTTTTTCCTTTTCCTTTTCTTTTTATTTTGTTTTCAGAAAGATTTAGTATACTTACATTTGTGCAGTTTTTAAAAGAATTTCCCATTATTTCGTTTGCTTCTCACCACAGCCCCTTGGAGAGGTCAGATGACTGCTATTATTCCCTTTTATGCTGAAGAAATGTGCTTAGAGAGGATAATTAGCTTGGTTATTTTCATGGTAGCTGGGAAGAAACAGAGCCGCAGCTTCTGATTTTCATCCTGTGTGCTTTCCTCTAAGCAATGTGGCAATTATAGTTGAAATTGGCAATTATATGTGAAACATCTCTAAGTTGACAGACTCCCCCTTAAGTGTAAACTATTTAACCACATGTTAAGCTTTGCTAATTTGTTTTAATGCATTCTATCCTAAAAAACATAAAAAGTAGGACCCAAACTACAGAAAACCTAAGATTTTGTGTATAAATGTGAAATTTAAAAATTCTATTTGTGACCTATGTTATAATTTAAAATGCATTCGTTATTATTATCTTCCCATGGTAAATTGCAGTAACTATTCTTTAAATCTTCTACAATGTTTTATTTAACTCTAATTTCAAAAGCTCGATTTTTCTCCCAAAGTCCAGAAAGCTTTCTTAGCTACACTAAGTAATACTATGCCATTTTTGGAAGCTAATAAAAACTAGAGCAACTATGTAAATTATCATCCAAACAAGGACACTTTTTTTTTGGTGAGGGAGATTAGTCGTGAGCTAACATTCATGCCAATCTTCCTCTACTTTATATGTGGGATGCCACCACAGCATGGCTTGATGAGTGGTACATAGGTCCACACCTGGGATCTGAACCCATGAACTCCAGGCCTCCAAAGTAGAATGCACGAACTTAACCACTATGCTACCAGGCCAGCCCTCCAAACAAGGACACTCTTGAACGTGAGAGGAATACTATTAATAATTATGTTGGAACGGCACACACAACCCAGGATGAGCCCAAGGAAACCAGGATACTATACGGTCACTCTGATAATAACCCACCTAGCCCCCGACCTCAAAGATTTCCAGTTTCTTTAGTGATAACCACCTTTATCTTCATTAACCCTCCCTTAAGCTGCCTAAATTTAAGAACGGACCTTAGACTTTGTTATCACCCAAAACTGCTTCATCTCCAAAATTTTGGGCTCCAAAATTTTTCTTTCCTCCTTCCTTCCCCACTGCCTCACTGTTGCTGATTCTGCCTTTTGTCTTCCAGCTCCTGGCCCACCTTTGTTCTCACAGCCCATCCAACAGACTGCAGGCTCATTTGTCTCTGACACAGACTACCTACAGGCAGCCATTTCAGTAAAGCTCTCTCTAGAAGCCTTGATCTCTTTTGCATCATGTCCTTCCAATGGACCAAGACCTGAGTATTCACGTTATCTCCTCTCTTCCCATCATGAGTCTGTTGGTCATAACTGGACGGAGTCACAAAACCAAATTTATTTGTTTTGTTTTTTGTTTTTCAAATTCATCCTGTTAGCACCTGGCCCCTCCCCTCTATTTAACAATCTTTTCATTTATTATTAATTAATGTGCTTTCTTCCACACTCTTCAGGAATAAATCAAACATAATTTCTGCCTTGAAGGAGAATACAAACAGTAGGACAGTTGGTCATGGGTACAAAGAGTGCAATTAAGAATTATAGATATAAAGATAGCAGTATGTTGGAGCACAGTGGGGTCATAAATAAAGAATGGGATGATTCAATAGGGATGAAACGAGCCAGGAAAGGTTTCATAGAGGGTTGCTGCTTGAACAAAGACTTGAAAGATGAATAAGCATTCTCAAGTGGCAAGGGAGTGGGATGAAAGAATATTCCAGGCAGAAGGAGCATCGTGATCAAAGGCAGGGAGCTATGAAATAGCCTGATGTACTTGGAAGACTGCAAGCACTTCTGAATTGTGAATTGCAGGCTTCAGATGAGGCTGGAGAAGTTTCATGCCATGATAAGAAATTTGATCATTATACAGAAGACAATGCAGAGTCACTGACTAAGCAGAAGAGTGATGCGGTTAGGTTTACGTTGTAGAAATATCACTTTGGAGGCTGAGAGGAGGATAGATAGGAAGGATGCAAGACACGAGCCTCTGGCTGCAATTAAGAGACTATTGCAGATGTTTAGGTGAGAGATGGTATGTCTGCACTTGGCCTCTAACAACAAGGTGGGAGAGGAGGAAAAAGACAAGTGAAAAATTAAGAATGAAGAGATTTGGGTTTTGAATTAGACGCTGATGAGGACTAAGTGAGGAGACTCAATGACCCCCTAGGATCTGATACAGGTTACTGAATAGGAGAGCAAGTCAACAAATGTGGAAATGCAAGAGAAGTAACACATCTGTGGAAATAATAATGGATACAGTTTTATGGACGTGTTAGGTGTCTGCAGTGAACATCGTGCTGGGCAGCCCAGATTCCCCTTGAGGGTTGAAGGACTTACTCTCTGCACCACTGGGAGTGATGCAGAAAGTAAGTCTGCACCACTCACCCAACTTAAGCCTCTTTTCTAAGGGCAGCCTACACCCAATGATGGTCAATGCAGGGGTATAAAGGCCCAGCCCCTTCACCCCAACTAGGGACAATACTGAAGGACCATCCCAGCTTCAGAGCTCCTTGTGAAGTTACCTGAGGCTTTCTGAATGCATGACAACTCAATTTCTCCTTCCATCCAAAATGTTTCCTTCTTTTGCCTTCTAAAGACGTTGTTCCCAAGAGCACTCCCTGACAAACATCCTACATGCAAATTCTTAGTGTGGTTTTCAGGGATCCCAACCTAAAACAGTGCTTTGGGTTGACTAAAGTTGAAATGTCCCATAGAACTTAAGCCTGGAACAGATGACTGAGTTTGGGTGGAAATGTTAACTGAGGCCATTGGACTGAATGAGTTCACTCAGAGAAGGCACACAGAGTAACTCGGAGGGTCACAGAAGCTTGAAGTCCGTCAACATTTAAATAAGTTTTTAGGATAAGAAAAGCTAACAAAAAAACCTGAGGAACAATGTTCAGAGGGGTAATAGAATTAAGGGAGGCTGTTATTCAAGAAGCCAAAGAAGGAAGGAAGTGGTCAACAGTGTTAGATGCAAGAGAGAGAAATCAAATGAAACCAAGACTTGAACAGAATCTAGTGATAATGATATCGAACCTGAAGTGAGTTTGCTCACTCGTTGTGCAGCAAGCCAATCTCTGACACGGGGTGTAGTGGAAGAAAGTAGGAATTTTATTGTTATACAGCGCTGAGCAAGGAGAGAGGCAGCTAACGCTGAAATCCCAAACTCCCCGAAAACTAAAAGGAAGGGTTTTTATTTGGGGTTTTAGGTAGGGGAGGGGGAGCATATGGCCTTGCTGGTCAGAGCTTTCCCACCAGCTTATCTTTGGTCTTGAGACTACTTGCGGAGTGGAGAGAGCCCATGACCTTGCTGGTCAGCAGCCTTCCCACCAGCCTGTATCTCTTTGCAAGGAGGAGATAATGAATCCAGGTGCTTGTCCTTGGCAGTGTCTGTCTCCATGGAGCATAGTGGATTCTGGAGCCAGGAAGCCAGGGAGCAAGCAGGGAATGAGTGTTTTGGTTTTAACCCCATATATGCTGGGTTTAATGTAGGGAAATTGATATCAGGGTCAGTATCAATAATAATGGGTAGGAGACCAGTTGGCACTTGGAAGGAGCCATTCATACACTGGTAAGGGCAAACCAATCTACACTGGCTGCAGTGGGTTCATGATTTGAGACAGTCAGCTTGGTTCTGGGGAGGAGAGCACTAGGGTGGTAACTGGAAAGGAACGCAGCACCGTGATTTGCGTGTGAATCCACATGCATGGGTAGTTTGTTTTAGCACAGGAGACAGTTGGCCTTCACCTTCTCCAGGAAACTGTCGCTAATCTGTCTGCTGTTGGCAATTACTCCCCCCTCTGACTCTTGAGGTTTCACCTGTCACTTTGTCATGTCCTTGTCATTTTCTTACTTGCATATTATTACGAATATGACTTTTATATACTTTATTAGTCTTTAACTCTTCTTGGGAAAAATTCATGAAGAAGTTACCTTTGAATAGTTAAAACTATCTTGAATCCGCTACACAGTGGTACCCAACAGTGGGCGCTCAATTAACACGTGTTGGAAAAGATAATGAATAACTCAAACAAGAAGAGAAGGTGGATGTGTTGAGTCACTGGGGTGCATTCCTCTCTCACTAAGCCCTTATCTTGAGGGAAATGTTGAGAAATAGAAAAAGAAATTATTTCCATCTGCATACAAAATAAACTCATGGATCCAAGAGCCACTAATATTGAGACGTAGACAGGCCTGAGAAGATTGCTCCTTAACTAAGCTAATTCTTTTGGTCAGAAACAAGACATCTAATTAAGAATGCCAATTAGCCCCTTTAAAGTACCAATGGATGTAATAATGTGACATATACTGAAGTATTTCACAGCTTAGTATCCAACAGTATTCAGAGTTTTGAAGATATTTCTTTGATTAGGAAACATATTTCTTAATGAACTAATATCTGAGAATCAATCCAAGAGGGTTCAATTTATTTGTTATAATTTTTCTAAACCATACCAATGCTAGTATAGGTTTTTGGTTAGAAAAATTTATAAGGCACAACTCAGAAAATAATTGTAACTTTAGCATTCAGCACAATCCCTTAATATTTCCTTTCAAAAGCAAGTCCCAGATGACTGGGTGGGAGAAAGTAAAAGAAAGAGGAAGGCTTTATATTTATTTCTAAAGTCCCTGAGAGAATTAAGCAGGGCAGGGTCCAAGCAGTGGTACCTCTATTTTTTTCAATTGCATCTTTTCAACTGCTTCATCACACACAAAAAATAACAACACACTCTCCAGGGAAATTAAAATTATCTGTAGGTGGATTTTCTTATTCATTTTCCTGCTAGCAAGAATAAATTTAGGATGACCTTGCAAAATTTGGAGTATTTCACACGGAGTTATTTTATTAGTACTCAAGTTCCTTTCTAGATTTGGTCCTTCTGAGGGAAACCAAAATTTATGAACCTAATTAAGTGTACATATTGCCCAGCCAAAGTGGGAAACAGGAAAAAAACATTTTTTCACTTTGTGATTCTCTTATTTGTACTTTCCTTAGAGGGGACAGCTGGCTTCAGAATCAAAACAACCATTTCTAATTGGTGAAACAAAAGAGTGATATTTGAAGTAATTAGTTGTGACAAGCCAAAGATGATAAAGCAGGCAGTTAGGATGTGGAAAAAATATCAGGTAGATAAAACAGAATAGTTAAAGATACACCATTGGAGATGCAATTTTCAGATAAAATGGACCATTTTTCCAAATATTTTCAGAAAAATTTAAAAATTCTTTGAACATAAATTAAAGCCATTTAAAGAAATAACAACTTGAATCAAGATTTATAATATTAATTTTGTTTATGATATTTAGAGGACACTAATAAAGTGATAAATGATGGATAGTTATATTTTTGGTCTTGGGGGGAAAAACAGCACCCAGAAATTTACTTCATTTGAATTAAACTATTTACAAAGAATATAAAGCTTGGAATGAATAAAATTTGGCTGTAAGATATAGCTGCATATCAAAAAGCATGAAATATGTAAGAGCATTTAACAAATTTTAGAAAGAAGATAAATTTGAGAGATATTGCTTTACTTATGAGAAGATTTTACCATAACAAATTAGAGAAGGGATAGTTATACTGAAGACATGTTATCAGCCTATCTGTCAAGTCATTTATTTCTGTTGGTTGGGTTCAAATTTAAGCTGAAGAAACACATGAATCACCCCCTTTCCCTCTTTCCAAATGCTGAACATCTTATATTAGAACTACACAGCCATCAGTGATCAGCACCCTCTGATTCTCTACAGAGTCCCTCGAAGTTCAAGACCTAGCTGATTTGGGAATATGCGTCTATCACTGCATCATATGGGCAGCATGAAAACTCACAACCTGGAGCATCATGGTTGAGTGGGCTCTTCCCTTAGACTCTCCTCCCTAAGAGACAATGAAAAGGACATTCATATACCAACAGAGGACATTCACACAACACAAAAGACATCTGAGAGACCCACGCAGCCATAGGTCTGAAGGTAGAGGTACTGGATCCCCCAGAGGAAGTGGGAGAAGGCAAGGGGTTCTCCTCTCCCTCCCCCAACGGCAAAGACCCAAGGCATAGGACTGCTTGTGGCTCTGAGAGGAGGGGGGATGGGCATCACTCCATGGGAACTCTTTCACTCTCCAACTTCCCCCACAGCCCCTGGGAAAGCCCCACACAGAGGTGGCTAAGCTATTTTAGTGGTGTCTTCATCAAGCCAGCACCCCAGGAGAGCAGATAGCAAGGGCAGAGTGAGAACACCCCCGGCATCATGCAGGTGAAAGAAAGTGCCCCTCCCCCTGCCTGGTGCTGCAGTCAGCTGGTAGGCCAGAGCACCTGCGCATATGAGAGAAAAGTAGCAGTTTTGAGTGAGCGAGCCGCAGAATGTGGCAGGCACAGAATACACATCTCTTGACCACCACCCAGCGGTGGCAGGTGGAAGCTGCAACCACAGACTATCACTATGTGGAGGCACAAATCCACACCATCAAACAGTATGAAGAAATATATTAATACTCCAGACCAGAAGGAAAGCGACAAGCACCAAGAAATCAATCCTGAGAACACAGAAATTTATAATCTAAATGACAGAGAATTCAAAATAGCTGTCATAGAAAACTCAACAAGTTACAAGAAAACATGGATAGACCATTCAATGGAATCAGGAATAAAATTAATGAACAGAGGGAAATCTTCACAAACAAGATTGAAACTATAAAGAAAAACCAATCAGATGTTGGAGATGAAAAACAAAATGGATGAGAGAAAGAAAAATCTGGACTCCCTGAAAAACGGAGCTGATATTATGGAGAAGACAATTAGTAGGCTTGGGGACAGAAATACGGAAATGCTTCAGACGGAAGAGAGAGAACTAAAACTAAAAAGAAATGAAGAAATTCTCTGAGAAATATCCGACTCAATTAGGAAATGCAATATAAGGATTATAGGTATTCCAGGGGAACAAGAGAAGGAGAAGGGAGCAGAAAGCTTGTTCGAAGAAATAATAGCTGAGAACTTCCCAAACCTGAGGAAGAAGCTGGAAATATAAGTGAAAGAAGCCAATATAACTCCTAATTATATCAACGTGAAAAGACATTTCTCCAAGGAATATAGTAGTAAAGCTGGCAAAAGTCAATGACAAAGAAAAAATATTAAGGGCAGCAACACAGAAGAAAATAACTTACAAAGGAACCCCTATCAGGCTTTTAGTGGATTCCTCAGCAGAAACCTTACAGGCTAAGAGAGAGTGAAATGATATATCCAAAATTCTGAAAGACAAAAACTTCCAGCCACATATACTCTATACAGTAAAAATATCCTTCAGATATAATGGAGATATAAAAACTTTCCAAGATAAACAAAAGCTAAGGGAGTTCATAACCACATGACACCCTCCTCCCCAAATACAAGAAATGCTCAAGAAGGCCCTCATACCTGGAAAAAAAAAAAAAGAAAGGGGTTATAAAGCCTTGACAAAGAGACAAATAGGTAGACAAAATCAGAAAATTTCTGCTCTCTATCAGAACAGGTTAGTAAACACTTAATTACAACATTAAAGATAAAGTGAAGGAAAACATAAAAAATAAATATAATCTTGTCATTTTAACCTCAAAGTCACAACACAATATAGAATAAGTTGCAACAATAACACCTTAGAAGGAGAAGAGGAGAGGGAAAGAATCAGCTTAGTCTAAGGAAATAAGAGGCTATTAGAAAATGGACTATCTCATCAATGAGATTTTTTTATACAAACCTCATGGTAACCAATAAACAAATAATCAGAACAGAGACACAAATGATAAATAAAGAGAAAACTAAGAAAACCATCATAGAGAACTACCAAACTGAATTGGTAGTCCAAAATACACAGAACAAGAAACAAGGGAAATGCAGAAGAAACAGAAAACAAGTGATAAAATTGCAGCATTAAGCCCTCATACATCAATAATCCCCCTAAATGTAAATGGATCAATTCTCCAATCAAAAGACACACGGTGGTGGGATGGATTAAAAAACAAGACCCAACAATATGCTGCCTCCAGTAAACAGATCTCAGCTCTAAAGACAAACACAGGTTCCGAGTGAAGGGAAGGAAGACAATACTCCAAGCTAATGGCAAACAAAAGAAAGCAGGTGTTGCCATACTTACATCAGACAAAGTAGACTTCAAGATAAAATGGGTAATGAGAGACAAAGGGGGCAGTATATAATGATAAAAGGGACACCCAATCAAGAAGACATAACACTTATAAACATATATGCAACCTACACACGAGCAAAAAAGTACATAAAGCAACTATTAACAAACGTGAAAGGAGATATCAATGACAACACAATAATAGTAGGGGAGCTCAACACCCCACTTACTTCAATGGATAGATCATCCAGACAGAAAATCAACAAGGAAATAGTGGAATTAAATGAAAACTAGACCAGATGGACTTAATAGATATATAGAGAACACTCCATCCAAAACAAGCAGGTTATACATTCTTCTCAAGTGCACATGGAACATTCTCAAGGGTAGACCATATGTTGGGAAGCAACGCAAGCCTCAATAAACCTAAGAAGATCAAAATCATATCAAGGATCTTTTCCAACCATAATGCTATGAAACTAGAAATCAACTACAAGAAAAAAGCTGGGAAAGGGATAAATATGTGGAGACTAACAACATGCTGCTGAACAACCAATGGATCACTGAAGAAATTAAAGGAGAAATCAAAAAATATCTGGAGACAAATGAAAATGAAAATGCACCATACCAACTCATATGGGATGCAGCAAAAGCAGTCCTAAGAGAGAAATTCATCACAATACAGGCCCACTTTAACAAACAAGAAAAGTCTCAAATAAACAATCTTAAACTACACCTAACAGAATTAGAAAAAGAAGAACAAAGCCCAGAGTCAGCAGAAGGAGGGAAATAATAAAAATTACAGCAGAAATAAATGAAATTGACACAAACAAAAACACTAGAAAGGATCAATGAAACAAAGAGCTGATTCTTTGAGAAGATAAACAAAATTGACAAACTCTTAGCCAGGCTCACTACGAAAAAAAGAGAGAAGGCTCAAATAAATAAAATTAGAAATGAAAGAGGAGAAATTACAACACATACCACAGAAATACAAAGGATCATAAGAGAATACTATGAAAAATTATATGCCAACAAATTCGGCAATCTAGAAGAAATAGATAATTTCTTAAACTCATACAACCTTCCAAAACTAAATCAAGAGGAAATAGAGAATCTGAATAGACTAATCACAAGTAAAGAGATTGAAACAGTAATCAAAAACCTCCCAAAAAATAAAAGTCCAGCACCAGATGTCTTCTCTGGAGAATTGTACCAAACATTCAAAGAATATTTAATACCTATCCTTCTCAAACTATTCCAAAATATTGAGGAAAATGGAACACTTCCTAACACATTCTACAAGGCCAACATCACCCTGATACCAAAGCCAGACAAAGACAACACAAAGAAGAAAAATTACAGGTCAATATCACTGATGAACAAGGATGCAAAAATCCTCAACAAAATATTGGCAAACTGAACATAGAAATACATTAAAAATATCATATACCATGATCAAGTGGGAGACAGGGACACAGGGATGGTTCAACATCCACAGATCAGTCAACACAATACACCATATTAATAAAATGAAGAATGAAAACCACATGGTCATCTCAATAGATGCAGAGAAAGCATTTGATAAGATCCAAGATCCATTTATGATAAAAACTCTCAATAAAATGGGTATAGAAGGAAAGTACCTCAATAAAACAAAGGCCGTATATGACAAACTCACAGCCACCATCATACTCTTCAGGGAAAAACTGAAAACCATCCCTCTGAGAACAGGAACAAAACAAGGGTGACCACTCTTGCCACTCTAATTCAACATAGTAATGGAGGTTTTGGCCAGAGCAATTAAGCAAGAAAAAGAAATGAAAGGAATCCAAATAGATAATGAAGAAGTGAAATTCTCACTGTTTGCAGATGACATGATTTTATATATAGAAAACCCTAAAGAATCCACTGGAAAACTATTAGAAATAATCAATAATGACAGCAAAGTTGCATGGTACAAAATAAACTTACAAAAATCAGTTGCATTTCTATACTCTAATAATGAACTAACAGAAAGAGAACTCAAGAATACCATCCTGTTTACCATCACAAAACAAAGAATAAAATATCTAGGAAGAAATTTAACCAAGAAGATGAAAGACCTATACAATGAAAACTATAAGACAGTATTGAAAGAAATTGATGGTGACATAAAGAAATGGAAAGATATTCCATGCACATGGATTGAAAGAATAAATATAGTTAAAATGTCCATACTACCTAAAGCAGTCTACAGGTTCAATGCAATCCCAATCAGACTCCCAACGATATTCTTCACAGAACTAGAATAAAGAGTCCTAAAATTCGTATGGGGCAACAAAAGATCCCAAAGACCTAAAACAATCCTGAGAAAAAAGAACAAAGCTGGAGGCACTGCAATCCCTGGCTTCAAAATATGCTACAAAGCAATAGTAATCAAAACAGCATGGTACTGGTACAAAAGTAGACACACAGATCAATGGAACAGAATTGAAAGCCCAGAAATAAAACCACCCATCTACAGACAGCTAATCTTCAACAAAGGAGCTAAGAACACACAGCAGAGAAAGGAAAGTCTCTTCAATAAGTGGTGCTGGGAAAACTGGACAGCCACATGCAAAAGAATGAAAGTACAGCATTATCTTTTGCCATACACAAAAATTAAGTGAAAATGGATCAAAGACTTGAAGGTAAGACCTGAAACCATAAAACTCCTAGAAGAAAATATAGGCAGTACACACTTTGATGTCGGTCTTAAAAGCATCTTTTCAAATACCATGTCTACTCAGGCAAGGGAAACAAAATAAAGAATAAACAAATGGGGCTTCATCAGACTAAAGAGCTTCTGCAAGGCAAAGGAAACCAGGGACAAAATGAAAAGACAATACACCAACTGGGAGAAAATATTTGCAAGTCATATATCCAACAAGGGGTTAATCTCCAAAATATATAAAGAACTCACACAACTCAACAACAGAAAACCAAACAACTTGATCAAAAAATGGCCAGAGGATATGAACAGACATTTTTCCACAGAAGACATAGAGATGGCCAATAGGCATACGAAAGAATATTCAACATCGCTAATCATCAGGAAAATGTGAATCAAAACTACACTTAGATGTCACCTTACACCCATTAGAATGGCTATATTCACCAAGACAAAAAATAACAAATGTTGGAAAGGATATGGAGAAAAGGGAACCCTCATACACTGCTGGTAGGAATGCAAACTGGTGCAGCCACTATGGAAAACAGCATGGAGATTTCTCAAAAAATTAAAAATAGAAATATCGTAGGATCCAGCTATCCCACCACTGGATATTTATCCAAAGAACTTACAATCAACAATTTAAAGTGACTTATGCTCCCCTATGTTCATTACAGCGTTATTCACTAAAGCCAAGAAGTGGAAACAACCCAAGTGTCCATCGACTGATGACTGGATAAGGGAGATATAGTATATAGCTATACAATGGAATACTACTCAGCTATAAAAAAAAGACAAAATCATCCCATTCGCGACAACATGGATGGACATTGAGGGTATTATGTTCAGCGAAATAAGTCAGACAGAGAAAGACAAACACCATATGATTTCACTCATATATGGAAGATAAACTGGCACACAGACAAAGAGAAGTTTATTGGTTACCAGAGGGGAGGGTTTTTGGGGGGAGAAAGGGGTGAAGGGGCTTATATATATATAGTTACTGATAAAAGATAACGTACAACTGAAATTTCATGATGTTATAAACTATTATGATCTCAATTTAAAAAAAACACAACTTACAACCTGTAAACAAGGTGAGGGAATATGTCTTACAAGCAATTGCGAGGCACAGCCCTATTACTATGGTATAATGAATGGGCATTCTGAGGGGGATCTGGGTGGAGGAATACAGGGCATAGAAAGGGACCAGGGATTCTTCAAGTAGAGGCAGTCCCATGGTGGACTTCCTCTGGGCACAAGAACTTCTGTGTTACCAAATGAATGGGAATCCAGAATGATGTGTTGCTCCAAGAGTTGGAGGCACAGCACTGGTCCCTGGAACCCTCAGTGTGGGCATCTCTACTTCTATGGGAAAAATTTTGTTCTCACTCTGACTCCCACCCGCTCTGCAAACACGATGGATCCCACCACCACTGAAAATGAGACGTCAGTTGTACTCCCCTGAAACAGAAAAAAAAGCAGAGAAGTAGCTGAGTATGGAGGATGCTAGATTCTGGGTCCTCAGCCGGCCAAAGCTGCTTTCTCTCCTGAACAGCAATAAGCAGCATTGCAAATCTCCGAGAGGTCTTCAGAGATGGTTCCCTTTCCTTCTCTGCTCTGCCTCAGCTTTATTTCTCTATCAGCTGAGATAACTCAAAGTCTGAAGAAGCCCAAACAGTACAAACATATTTTAATTAATCGGCTGTAACAATTTTTCCTTCCTTGTCATTTTGAAGTTTTCCTGGCTTTTTTCACTGAATTTTTTCTTTTCTTTATTCAAAACTTTGGTTCTTTTATGTAACCGTCCCAGGCAAATCAATGTCTTAATCCATTCATGTTATCTTCTGGTTCATGTACGTATTTCACTTTTATAATGTAAAGCAATAATGTAGATTGAATTTTATATTCTCTAAATTATACCTATTGTTTTACCAGTGTGCTATAGAGTCTTTAAAACCTTGCTTCTCATCCTCCCTCCTTTTGTCTCCTTACACCTTGAACATCACCACCAGTAGCTTGTAAATGTCCTTCTTCCCCTTTCCCCATGCTCAATCATTGAAAATATCTATATACTCAACACTTTCATATATAAGGCTTTTTATCAACTTCATCTACAGAAGTGGAGCCATTCTGTAAGCATTTCTCTGCATCTTAATTTTCTCACTGAATAATGTAAATGTAGCTTGATGGGCATAGATTTACTTTATTCTTTCTTGTGGTTGCATAAAAATCCACATATGGATGCACCACAATATATTCAATTATTTTCCTATCGACGGACAGTCACTTGCTGACCTTTTTCTTCTCCAAACAACCCTACAGGAAAAGGTTGTTTTGAGTATATGTTCTAGGATATCACAGCTTTTGTTTCTATGTGATAAATTCACAAGAATAGAATTTCTAGGTTGAGGGGTATTATCTGGAAATAGATACTACCATATTGCTTCCTCCAAAAATGGGTGTTACAATTGACATTTCTACCTGAAGTCTATGTCAACATTACTTTTCCCAAATCCTCACAAGCACTGCATATTGTCACTTTTAAAATTTTGCTAGTATAATGGATAAGAATTAATATTTCATAGCTAAAATGGATTTTTACGCATGTATCTTGTTTGAGTCACTTGGATTTCCTTTTCTATATATTGTTACTTATAACTTTTACCTATGTATATAGTTTGGTTATTTTTTCTTATAAATATATATAAATATGCATAGAAGCCTTTTGAAAATTATCAATATTAGCCCTGTATCAATAATGTGTATTGTAAATATTCTTTCTCAAACTTTCATTTTTGGGGTTTTTTTTCTTGAGGAAGATTAGCCCTGAGCTAACTATTGCCAATCCTCCTCTTTTTGCTGAGGAAGACTGGCCCTGAGCTAACATCCATGCCCATAGTCCTCTACTTTACACGTGGGACACCTGCCACAGCATGGCTTTTGCCAAGTGGTGCCATGTCCGCACCCGGGATACAAACCGGCGAACCCAGGGGGCCAAGAAGTAGAACGTGTGAACTTAACGGCTACACCACCGGGCTGGCCCTCATTTTTGTTTTTAAGATATAATTTGCTATAAACATTTAAGATGCTTTTATGTAGTCAAAATATTTTATCCTTTCTTTATAGCTTTTCTAGATTTCCTACCTGATTTAAAAGACCTCTCCTCATTCTCCCCAAATTTTAATTGGTTTTTTATTTTAAATATTTCATCTATACTGATGTTATTCCTCCAGATACATCTAAGAATTAGCCATATTTTAACTGGATTAGCATGAAATTTATACCAATAATTTGTTGTAATTGACAATCTATAAAATTTTGAGGCTTCTCATCCAGGATTAAGGGATATATCTTCATTTGTTTGGTCTTCTTTTATGTCTTTAAGGAAAGAAATATGTAATTCTATTAATATAAGCCCTTGTATTTGGTTAGATTTATGCCAAGATGATTTATAATATTGTTTGCTATTGCAATTGAGATTTTTTTCCCCATCTTGTTTTCAAACTTATCATTACAGGTAAATAGAAAAATAAATGATTTGGTATATTTATTTTATAATCAACCATCTTAATGAACTCTTTTACTATCTAATAAATCTTTGCTATTGCTTTCTTGCATCATCAAAGTAAACAGCCATATTCTTAGCATAAAATGATACTCTTGCCTCCTTGAATCTCATAATTGCCCATTATTAAAACTCTCTATATCCGTTTTCTTACCTGCCTGTTTGATCTGTCAAAAACTGAGTGAAATATATTAAAGAGATGCAGAAGGACTGTACCTATGTCTATTTCCCCTTATATTTCTATCAGTGGTTTTCTTTTTATATTTTAGGAAAATTAATTATTACAGTTATCACATCCTCATCGCCACCCCAGCCTCCCGTCACTCTCTGTCCCCTAGCCCTGGTTTATTTTCCTCTACACACTCATCCGTTTTCTTCACCACTGTATCCTCAGCATCTAGAAGAGTAGACGGCACATAGAGTGCACTTAATAAATGTTTGAATTAGTAAATCAATTATATTCTACAGCAAATCAAAAAGACCCTCTGGCCATTTTAGTGCTGATTTGGTTTCGTGTTCGTATTTGTCTGCTACGTTCTTACACATCTTGTGCTTTTGTTCTAAATGAATAGTTTTGTCTTAGGTCTGTTTACTCCCAAAATTCTACCTGTAAACACAATAGTTTAAGTTAGTTGGCTCAATCTGAAAATCTCCTTTCATAGGGTCATTTAAGTTTTAAATTGATAATTATAACCAGTAGCTTTTATATTACTTTTTTGGTCTAATTCTATATCATGTCATTGGCTACTTTAAAACTTTTAAGAACGTATTTAACCAAATTCTTTGCAATATCAATTCCAAGAATAAAATTTTCTATTGATCAGTATGCATTACCTTTTTTCCCCTACTCTGCTCCTCTCTCCTTATATTTGAAGTTGTAATATATGATTCTAGACCAGTCTTATTCTTACAATTAATTGTTCTATACTGTTCCTTTTCTACTTCAAGAACTTTTACTATTTTGTACTAGTGCACATCTTTTTGCTTTGCTTGGGTGGGAAACGGACATTTCATGGTAAATTGCTTCCAAGAAGAAAATCTACAACTAATAGTGAAGAAGCTAAAGAACACTCGTGGAGGTCTGGAGAATCCAGAGAGATGTCAGAGGATGGAACTTAGACTTCATCCAAATACATCTACTCAGTAGCCAGTCAGTGAGTACTAGGGAATGAGGAGAGGAAGAGGCTGGAACACCTAAGTGGTTGTGGCTGAGGGATGTTAGGAATTGGCCACCCAACTGTTGCTCAGCTCTACCTGTTAAAGTGAAGAAGTGTGAGCAAAGGGCGATTTCCCCACCGACAGCATCCCAAGACTGGTCAGTGAGTGTTCACTCTGGACACAGAGGCCGTGCTTAGAAATTCCAGTTAGGAATGCAGACTACACCTACTACACTACACACCAAAACTGAATCAACATGCTGCTGACATATCAAGGAAAGCTTTCCCGGGCCCAGGTTACACAAGTTTCAACAAAAACTTATGCATGATCAGACAAAGTTCCACTGATGCTGGGCCCCATAGAGAGGAGGACAGAACTATTCCAAAAGGAATGACCAAGTTGCCCTGTTCCCAGGATCACCCTTCCAGTTCCTGGGGAACAATTCTGTGCTATATCCAGACAGTTTTCTATGTGGAGGGAGATTTATTGTACTGGGGAGCCTGCCTCGGGAGAGAGACTCAGGTACCTGAGTTTAAGACTATATGTCATCATTGTACCCTGTGGGGAAGGGGGGGGGAAGGAGGTGGGGAGGGAGGGAGTTTGGGAGTAAAATTTCTTTCCCAGGTTGCAAAGACTTCCTAGAGGAAAAAAGGGGCAGGATAATTTATTCATATATTAATTTTTAAAATTAAGACCCTTCATTTTTTATATTAGAAAGTTTCTGTTCATTTTATTGAATTTGCTTTATGATCTGACAATAACTTATGATTAAGCCTAAAGAGCCTAACCCAGAACTAGTACACAGAAAACACTTTATAAATATTGTTGACTGATTTTCTAGACTCTTTCAAAGGCTGCTTTCTCGAGGATTAATGGTTAAAAGTTTGGCATCAACTTTACATTGTGTGAGACTGATTTCTCTGGGATTTGTGATCCAGCAAGATTCAAGTTTTGCTCCACAGGGATGTGACCCGCCATCAGGCTCTATTAGAAGCTTGCACCAAATCAGGCTATTAGATCCAAACGGAGGCACGATGAGGCACTTCCACACTCCATGCCACTCTTCTCTTGACATCGTGTCAATACAAATCTTCCTGTATTCTTTCCTTAACTCAGTTAGGCCCTGGGTTGACATTAGCATAATTGACCTAGAAATTATAGATAATAGCAGCAAGAAAAGGTTTCAACAAGCTAGACAGCATTATTCAGTCTTTTTCTGTAATGCCTTTTTTGTTACTATTATTTTACTCTATTTACCACCCCTTGTTGAAGCATTGAGGCCTGTGAGACCACTGAAAAACACCTTTTCCCCAAAAGATGAGCCTCCTTAAAATGTCATCATTCCTCACGATAACCTTCAAGGTCAGTTACTTAATGATTTTACGGTCAAGAAGAATCGGGAGTTTAAGTGTCCCATCTCCAGACAAGTCAGGAGCACGGCTGGGGTCAGAACTCCTGTCCTTTTGGCTCCCGGTTCGTTCAACTGGAAAACAACACACCCCCCTGGCTCGAATTGCTGCTAGGATCATTCAGAAGATAGAATGCAGTATTCCGGTTGTGGGCCTGTATAGTAAATGAGCATGCTTATCCTCTTAGGTGGCCCATCACTGGACCTTGGTCTTCTGACTTAGCTAAGCAGGGAGGTTTACACCAGGAACAAGTCCAGGGCACTGCATGGGATTAAAATAATGAGAGGCTTTTTGTCTCGAAGACTTCAATCAGCATTAATGTGAAAACTCAAAAGTACACTTCTTGCCGTCTGTGGAGCAGAATAACCTGGTTAATGAACTTGGAGCCTGTCCTACTGGCACATAAGCACCTTTGGCCATAGTCCCAACAAATATAGCAACTGTCCAAGGTCAAGTTTTGTCAACACTTGGATGGAAGTCACCCAGAGAAAACCACAGGTGTGGCAAGAGCTGTGCTGATGATTCAGTAGTTGACATTCTCCCTTCTGAGTCAATAATTAATCCCAGCATGCTACTATTGGCATTCTGAAGGCTTCTGTAATTCACGTGGTGAAAAATGGGACTCAGTTGAAACTATTGGTCGTAATGTAGTCAAGAGAAAACAATGAACCTGATGGCAACTACATTTTAGAATTAATTGGCTACGGAAGTTCTGTCAAGTTCTTCAGGATTTTCTGGAGAGAAATTTTTCTCTTAATCTCTCCATAAAATTATAATTTCCTTGAAAAACTTAGTGTGGACATTATCGCTGTGACGGAGCATCTTGACAGCGCTGTGGGAATAGTTTCCTCATGCTGGAGAATTGCTTGAGTTTCTCCTCAAAAGGAAGTCCGTGCGTGAGTCGCTTGCAGTTGGACAATGAGGTTCCGACACTTCAGTCTCTGAGTGGCCACAGAGATTCCTCTCCTCAGAGAAAGGCACATTTCTGAAGAAATAGCAGCTGAAATATGTATGCCTTTTTGCTCTAACCGTTTTAGCTTACATTTAGAATGTTATTGAACCATAAATTCTTGATGTTTACAACCAATACTCTCACCACTCTTCTTTCGTAAGAGTTGAACAGGACAGCCATATTGAGTCACAACAGTAAACATAGCCTGGATTTTTCCTGGTTCAGAGTCCAGATGATACATTCTGGGTTAACATGTTCATGATAGCAAAATTTTCAAGCAGCCGAAGAAAATCACCTTCAATAAGGATTTGTAAGGAGAAGAGACTCTCCTAAAGGAAGGATGGGGGGCGTGTAACTGATCCAGACATACTGGCCTACCAAGTAGTACCTTTTGATGGACGGTCACTATGACTTAGCCAGGAAACTGCCACTTTGAAGCCAAAATAGTAAATATGTAAATATTCAAATTATCCTTATAAGCTCAATGATTTTTCTTATTTCAGCTTTATTGAGAAATAACCGACATACAAAATTGTAAGATATTTAAAATGTACATGCGGTGATTTGATATACACATTCATCGTGAAATGATTCCCCCCATTAAGTTAACTAACACACCCATCACCTCACACACTTATCTTTTTAAATTTTTTTGGTGGGAACATTCAAGTTCTAGTCTCTTATCAAATTTCAATTATGCAATACAGTGTTATCAACTATTGTCACCATGTTTTATGTCAGATTCTCAGACTTTATTTATCTTATAGCTGAAAGTTTCTAGCCTTTCACCAACCTCTCCCTATTTCCACCCCCAAGCCCAGCCGCTGGAAACCAGCCTTCGACTCTTTATTTCTGTAAGTTTGACTTATCATACCTGTCTTTCTCTGTCTGGCTTATTCCACTTACCGTAATGCCCTCAAGGTTCATCCAAGTTGTTGCAAATGCAGGATTTCCTTATTTTTTATGGCTGAATAGTATTCCATTGGGTATATATCCCACATCTTCTTATCCAGTCATCAGTTGAAAGGGCTCTTAGATTGTTTCCATATCTTGGCTATTGTAAATAATGCTGCAATGAACACAGGAGTGCAGCTATCTTCAATGTCCTATATCCTATTTTCATTTCCTTTCGATATAGATGCAGAAGTGGAATTGTTGGATCGTATTGTAGCTCTACTTTTAATTTTTTGAGCAACCTTCATATTGTTTTCCACAGTGGCTGTACCAATTTACATTCTTCCAACAGTGGACAAGGGTTCCCTTTTCTCCACATCCTCCCTAACCCTTGTTATCTCTTGTTTTTTTGATGAGAGCCATTCTAACAGGTGTGAGGTGACAGCTCACTGTGGCTTTGATTTGCATTTCCCTGATTATTAGTGATGCAGAGCAACTTTTCACGTACTTGTTGACCATTTATGTGTCTTCCTTGGGAAAATGTTTATTCAGTTCCTCTGGCCATTTTGTAATTGGCTTGTTTGGGGTTTTGCTATTGAGTTATATGAGTTCTTTATATATTTTGAATATAAACCTTTTATAAGATATGTAGTTTGCAAATATTTTCTCCCACTCCATAAATTGCCTTTTCCTTTTGTTGATGGTTTTCTTTGCTATGCAGAAGCTTTTTAGTTTGATGTAGTCCCATTTTTTATTTTGCTTTTATTGCCTTTACTTTTGGTATCAAATCCAAAAAATTTATTGCCAAGACCAATGTCAAACAGCTTGTCCTCTGTGTTTTCTTCTAGGAGTTTTACAGTTTAAGGTCTTACATTCAGGTCTTTAATCAATTTTGAGCTGATTTTTGTTTATGGTGTAAGATAGGAGTCTGGTTTCATTCTTTTGCACATGGCTGTCCAGTTTTCCCAGCACCATTCATTATAGAGACTATCTTTCCCCATAATATATTCTTGGCTTTGTTGTAAATTAATTGACCATATGTGTATGGGTTTATTTCTGGACTGTCTCTTCTGTTCCATTGATCTATGTGTCTGTTTTATGCCAATACCATACTGTTTTGATTGCTATAGTTTTGTAATATAGTTTGAAATCAAAACTCATCCTGCCTCCAGCTTTGTTCTTTCTCAAGATTGCTCTGGCTATTCAGATCTTTTGCTGTTCCATACAAATTTTAGAGTTGTTCGTTCTATTCTTGTGAAAAATACTATTGGAAATTTTTTTTTTTTTCGGTGAGGAAGATTGGCCCTGAGCTAACAGCTAACATCTATTGCCAATCTTCCTCTTTTTGCTTAAGGAAGATCGTCACGGAGCTAACACCTGTGCCAATGTTCCTCTGATTTGTGTGTGGGATGCCACCATGCCACAGCATGGCTTGATGAGTTGTGTGTAGGTCCATACCCAGGATCCAAACCTGCAAACTCCAGGCTGCCAAAGCAGAGCATGTGAACTTAACCACTATGCCATTGGGCTGGCCCCTCCACTGGAATTTTGATAGGGATTACATTGAGTCTGTAGATTGCTTTGAGCAGTATGGTCATTTTCACAAGATCAATTCTTCCAATCCATGAGTACAGAATACCTTTCCATTTATTTGTGTCTTCTTCAGTTTCTTTCATTAAAGTCTTATAGTTTTCAGTGTACAGATTTTCACTTCCTTGGGTAAATTTATTCCTAGATATTTTATTCTTTCTGGTGCAGTTGTAAACGGGATTGTTTTCTCAATTTTGCTTTATGTTAGGTCATTTGTAGCATATAGAAATGCAAGTGATTTTTGTAGGTTGATTTTATATACTGTAATCTTACTGAATTTATTAGTACTAGTTTATTAGTTCTAACAGTTTTTTGGCAGAGTCTTTAGATTTTATCATCTGCGAATAGAGAGGGTCTTACTTCTTCCTTTCCTATTTGGATGATTTTATTTCTTTATCTTGCCTAATGGCTCTAGCTAGGACTTCCAGTAATATGTTAAATAAAAGTTATGAGAGTGGGCTTCCTAGTCTTGTTTCTGATCTTAGAGGAAAAGCTTTCAGCCTTTCAAAGTTGAGTACGATGTTAGCTGCGGGTTTGTCATATATATACTTTATTATGTTGAGGTACTTTTGCTCTATACACAGTTTGTTGAGAGTTTTTATTATGAATGGATGTTGAATTTTGTCAAGTGCTTTTCTTCCATCTATTGAGATGATCATATGATTTTTATCCCTCGTTTTGTTAATGTGGTGTATCGCACTGATTTGTGGGTATTAAATCATTGTTGCAATACCGGAATAAATCCTATTTGATCATGGTGTGTGATTCTTTTAATGTACTGTTGAATTTGATTTGCTAACATTTTCTTGAAAGTTTTTGCTTCTATGTTCATCAGGGATATAGGTCTATAATATTTTTCTCTTGTGGCATCTTTGGTTTTGGTATCAGGGTAATACTGGCCTTGCAAAATGAGTTTGGAAGTGTCCCCTCTTCCTCAATTTTTTTTGAGAAGTTTGAGAAGGATTGGTATGAATTCATCTTTAAGTATTTGGTAGAATTAACCAGTGAAACTATTTGGTTCTGGACTCTAGTTTGTTGTAGGTTTTTGATTACTGATTTAATCTCCTTACTAGTAAATGGTCTGTTCAGATTTTCTGTTTCATGATTCTGTCTCGGTAAGGTGTGTGTTTCTAGAAATTTATCCATTTCTTCTAGGTTGTCTAATTTGTTGGTATATAATTTTTCATAGTAGTCTCTTACGATCCTTTGGATTTCTGTAGTATCAGTTGTAATATCTTCTACTTCACTTCTAATTTTATTTATTCAAGTCCTCTCTCCTTTTTTTTCTTGGTGAGTCCCGCTAAAGGTTTGTCTATTTCACTTATCTCTTCAAAAAAATGGCTCAGTTTCATTGATCTTTTCTATTGTCTATTTAGTCCCTACATCATTTATTTATGCTCTGATCTTGGTTATTTTCTCCCTTTTGCTATCCTTGGGCTTAGTTTTCTCTTTTTCTAGTTTCTTGAGGTATAGAGGTAGGTTGTTTATTTGAGAGTTTTCTTATTTTTTAATGTAAGCATTTATCATTGTGAACTTCCCCCTTAGAACTTCTCTTGCTGCATCCCATAAGTTTTGGTATGTTGTATTCCATTTTCATTTGTTTCAAGATATTTTTCGATTTCTCTTTTGAGTTCTTCATTGACCTATTGGTCATCAGTAACATGTTTAATCTCCACATATTTGTGAATATTCTAGTTTTCTTCTTGTAATTGGATCTTGGATCTTGTAACTGGGTTTCCCCAGGTTAGGGAAGTTTTCAGTGATCATTTCTTTGAATAAGCTTTCTTCTCCTTTCTCTCTCTCTTCTAGGACCCCTACAACGTGAATGTGAATATTGATCTTTTTATCCTGTCCCATAAGTCTCTTAAGCTATCTTCACTTTTTTTTTTTTTTTTTTTTTTTTATTAATGTTATGATAGATTACAACCTTGTGAGATTTCAGTTGTACATTTTTGTTAGTCATGTTGTGGGTACACCACTTCCCCCTCCGTACCCTCCCCCCACCCCCCCTTTTCCCTGGTAACCACCGATCAGATCTCCTTATCAATATGCTAATTTCCACCTATGAGTGGAGTCATATAGAGTTCGTCTTTCTCTGACTGACTTATTTCGCTTAACATAATGCCCTCGAGGTCCATCCACATTGTTGTGAATGGGCCAATTTCGTCTTTTTTTATGGCTGAGTAGTATTCCATTGTGTATATATACCACATCTTCTTTATCCAATCATCAGTTTCTGGGCATGTAGGCTGGTTCCACGTCTTGGCTATTGTAAATAATGCTGCGATGAACATAGGGGTGCAACGGACTCTTGAGATATCTGATATCAGGTTCTTAGGATAGATACCCAGTAATGGGATGGCTGGGTCATAGGGTATTTCTATTTTTAACTTTTTGAGAAATCTCCATACTGTTTTCCATAGTGGCTGTACCAGTTTGCATTCCCACCAACAGTGTATGAGGGTTCCTCTTTCTCCACAACCTCTCCAACATTTGTCGTTCTTGGTTTTGGATGTTTTTGCCAATCTAACGGGGGTAAGGTGATATCTTAGTGTAGTTTTGATTTGCATTTCCCTGATGATTAGCGATGATGAACATCTTTTCATGTGTCTATTGGCCATATTCATATCTTCTTTTGAGAAATGTCTGTTCATGTCCTCTGCCCATTTTTTGATCGGGTTGTTTGTTTTTTTGTTGTTAAGCAGTGTGAGTTCTTTGTATATTATGGAGATTAACCCTTTGTCGGATAAGTGGCTTGTAAATATTTTTTCCCAATTAGTGAGCTGTTTTTTTGTTTCAATCCTGTTTTCCCTTGCCTTGAAGAAGCTCTTTAGTCTGATGAAGTCCCATTTGTTTATTCTTTCTATTGTTTCCCTCAACTGAGGAGTTACAGTGTCCGAAAAGATTCTTTTGAAACTGATGTCAAAGAGTGTACTGCCTATATTCTCTTCCAAAAGACTTATTGTCTCAGGCCTAATCTTTAGGTCTTTGATCCATTTTGAGTTTATTTTGGTGTGTGGTGAAAAAGAATGGTCAATTTTCAATCTTTTGCATGTGGCTGTCCAGTTTTCCCAGCACCATTTGTTGAAGAGACTTTCTTTTCTCCATTGTAGGCCCTCTGCTCCTTTGTCGAAGATTAGCTGTCCATAGATGTGTGGTTTTATCTCTGGGCTTTCAATTCTGTTCCATTGATCTGTGGACCTGTTTTTGTACCAGTACCATGCTGTTTTGATCACTGTAGCTTTGTAGTATGTTTTGAAATCGGGGATTGTGATTCCGCCGGCTTTGTTTTTCTTGCTCAGGATTGCTTTAGCAATTCGCGGTCTTTTGTTGCCCCATATGAATTTTAGGATTGTTTGTTCAATTTCTGTGAAGAATGTTCTTGGGATTCTGATTGGGATAGCATTGAACCTGTATATTGCTTTAGGTAGTATGGACATTTTAACTATGTTTATTCTTCCAATCCATGTGCAAGGAATGTTTTTCCATCTCTTTATGTCATCGCCTATTTCTTTCAAGAAAGTCTTGTAGTTTTCATTGTATAGATCCTTCACTTCCTTGGTTAAGTTTATCCCAAGGTATTTTATTCTTTTCGTTGCGATTGTGAATGGGATAGAGTTCTTGAGTTCTTTTTCTGTTAGTTTATTGTTAGTGTATAGAAATGCTACTGATTTATGCACGTTAATTTTATACCCTGCTACTTTGCTGTAGTTGTTGATTATTTCTAATAGTTTTTCTGTGGATTCTTTGGGGTTTTCTATGTATAAGATCATGTCGTCTGCAAACAACGAGAGTTTTACTTCTTCGTTACCTATTTGGATTCCTTTTATTTCTTTTTCCTGCCGAATTGCTCTGGCCAGCACCTCCAGAACTATGTTGAATAGGAGTGGTGAAAGTGGGCACCCTTGTCTTGTTCCTGTCCTCAGAGGGATGGCTTTCAGCTTTTGTCCATTGAGTATGATGTTGGCTGTGGGTCTATCATATATGGCCTTTATTATGTTGAGGTACTTTCCTTCTATACCCATTTTACTGAGGGTTTTTATCATAAATGGGTGTTGGATCTTGTCGAATGCTTTCTCTGCATCTATTGAGATGATCATGTGGTTTTTGGTTTTCATTTTGTTGATGTAGTGTATCACGTTGATTGACTTGCGGATGTTGAACCATCCCTGTGTCCCTGGTATAAATCCCACTTGATCATGGTGTATAATCTTTTTGATGTATTGCTGTAATCGGTTAGCCAAAATTTTGTTGAGGATTTTTGCATCTATGTTCATCAGTGATATCGGCCTGTAGTTCTCCTTCTTTGTGTTGTCCTTGTCAGGTTTGGGGATCAGAGTGATGTTGGCTTCATAGAATGTGTTAGGGAGTTCTCCATCTTTCTCAATTTTCTGGAACAGTTTGAGGAGAATAGGTATTAAGTCTTCTTTGAATGTTTGGTAGAATTCTCCAGAGAAGCCGTCTGGTCCTGGACTCTTATTTTTGGGGAGGTTTTTGATTACCGTTTCTATTTCCTTACTTGTGATTGGTCTATTCAGATTCTCCATTTCTTCCTGATTCAGTTTGGGGAGATTGTAGGAGTCTAGGAATTTGTCCATTTCTTCCAGGTTGTTCAATTTGTTGGCATATAGTTTTTCATAGTATTCTCTTATGATCTCTTGTATTTCATTGGTATCTGTTGTGATTTCTCCTCTGTCATTCCTGATTTTATTAATTTGCGATTTCTCTCTTCTTTTCTTGGTGAGTCTGGCTAGGGGTTTGTCAATTTTGTTAATTCTTTCGAAGAACCAACTCTTTGTTTCATTGATCCTTTCTATTGTCTTTTTTGTTTCAATATCGTTTATTTCTGCTCTTATTTTTATTATTTCCCTCCTTCTACTGACTCTGGGCCTTGTTTGTTCTTCTTTTTCTAGTTCTGTTAGGTGTCGTTTGAGGTTGCTTACGTGAGCTTTTTCTTGTTTAGTGAGGTGAGCCTGTATTGCGATGAATTTCCCTCTTAGGACTGCTTTTGCTGCATCCCAAATGATTTGGTATGTCGTGTTCTCATTTTCATTTGTCTCCAGATAATATTTGATTTCTTCTTTAATTTCTTCAATGATCCATTGTTTGTTGAGAAGCGTGTTGTTTAGTCTCCACATTTTTGCACCTTTCTCTGCTTTTTTCTTGTAGTTGATTTCTAGTTTAATAGCGTTATGATCAGAAAAGATGCTTGATATTATTTCAACTCTCTTGTATTTATTGATGTTTGCTTTGGTTCCCAAAATATGGTCAATCCTTGAGAATGTTCCATGTGCACTTGAGAAGAATGTGTAACCTGCTGTTTTTGGATGAAGTGTTCTATATATATCTATTAAGTCCATCTGGTCTAATTTTTCATTTAATTCTATTATTTCCTTGTTGATTTTCTGTCTGGATGTTCTGTCCATTGGTGTTAATGGTGTGTTGAGGTCCCCTACTATTATTGTATTGTTGTTGATGTCTTCTTTTAGTTCTATTAAGAGTTGCTTTACAAATTTTGGTGCTCCTGTGTTGGGTGCGTATATATTTATAAGTGTTATGTCTTCTTGGTGGAGAGTCCCTTTTATCATTATATACTGTCCCTCTTTGTCTTTCTTTATCTGTTTTGCTTTGAAATCTACCTTGTCTGATATTAGTATAGCGACACCTGCTTTCTTTTGTTCATTATTAGCTTGGAGTATTGTTCTCCATCCCTTCACTCTGAGTCTGTGTTTGTCTTTGGGGCTGAGGTGTGTTTCCTGGAGGCAGCATATTGTTGGATCTTGTTCTTTGATCCATCCTGCCACTCTGTGTCTTTTGATTGGGGAGTTCAATCCATTTACATTTAGAGTGATTATTGAGACGTGGGGACCTACCACTACCATTTTGTGTCTTGTTTTCCGGTTTTCTTCAGTTTCCTTTGTTTCTCGTCCCATGGTTTAATCTGTTCTGATGTAGAGCTGCTACTCTCTGTTGTTGTCCTTCTACTTATCTCCTCTGCTCTTGGTTTTGTAGCCCCTTTCCTTTTTTGGATTTTTCAGGAATGAGGGTTTTCCTGAGGATTTCCTGAAGAGGAGGTTTTGTGGCAATGAACTCCCTTAATTTTTGTTTATCTGGGAAAGTTTTTATTTCTCCATCGTATTTGAAGGATATT